>NC_089207.1:393004-403004 GCF_963930695.1 Labrus bergylta | reverse complement strand
ATGGAGTCGCCTTGAATCAGAGTCTGTTATCGGCCTGTTAACAGCAGCTCTCCTCTGATTGGTCAGTGCACTCGGTGCGGTGCTAGGAAAGGTTTCAGAGGTGAATTAGGGTTTGTTTTAATTTATCAGTTTCAGCGATCAGACATGAAAATGTGCAAATGAATCCATGATAAAAGCTCCAGCAGCCACGTTTCATTATCTCCACCGTGTTACTAACCACGAGCAAACAGGAAGTGATCCTGAGGGGGAGTGGACTGAAACCTTTAGGAGCATCAAGCAGCCTGAAGCTGAGCGAGTGATGCAGGAGGAGAGAGAGCACGAGGCTCACATGTGCGTCTCATGTCATTAAGAAGTCTGACAGCACGCTGAAGACACTGAACTCAGCGCTCCAGCGGCAGGACGCCATCGCTGCAGGAGGCGTGGCCTGAACGAGAAGACGTCAGGAGGAAGTTCAGTAATGGCTCAGAGGAGACTCAGGCCGGTGTGTTCCCTTTAGAGATGTTCTTCTTCTGCTCGGACACTGAGCAGGAAGCGTTCGTGATTTTAAACAGAAATCATCCCGTCTGAGTCGTTAGAGAAACGACAGCGAGGAGAACAAGAAGACCGAGCTGGAGAATTTAAAGAAAGCTTGATGTAATCAAGGGGGGGGGGGGGGACCGGGCTTTAGGCATTAAGATTTAGTGCTCGCTGCACACCAGGTGTGGACACATTTATCTCGGGCGGGTCGTGAGATGAAACATTTTTACAGATCTTCTTTTTTCTGCTTTGTGATAAAAAGAAAGAAACGAGAATGTTAAAGAATCTGTTTGGTGAACATCGACCTCTGACCTCTGACTCAGTTTGTTCTCTAAATACTTCAGGACACACAACAATCAGTGGGGGCGGCACGGTGGTACAGTGGTTATCTCCTCACAGCGAGGAGGTTCCTGGTTTGAATCCCCGTCCTTCAGGAGTCTCTCTGTGAGGAGGTTCCTGGTTTGAATCCCCGTTCTTCAGGAGTCTCTCTGTGAGGAGGTTCCTGGTTTGAATCCCCGTCCTTCAGGAGTCTCTCTGTGAGGAGGTTCCCGGTTTGAATCCCCGTCCTTTAGGAGTCTCTCTGTGAGGAGGTTCCCGGTTTGAATCCCCGTCCTTCAGGAGTCTCTCTGTGTGGAGGTTCCTGGTTTGAATCCCCGTCTGACGGGAGTCTCTCTGTGAGGAGGTTCCTGGTTTGAATCCCCGTCCTTCAGGAGTCTCTCTGTGAGGAGGTTCCTGGTTTGAATCCCCGTTCTTCAGGAGTCTCTCTGTGAGGAGGTTCCTGGTTTGAATCCCCGTCCTTCAGGAGTCTCTCTGTGAGGAGGTTCCTGGTTTGAATCCCCATCCTTCAGGAGCCTCTCTGTGTGGAGGTTCCTGGTTTGAATCCCCGTCTGACGGGAGTCTCTCTGTGAGGAGGTTCCTGGTTTGAATCCCCGTCCTTCAGGAGTCTCTCTGTGAGGAGGTTCCTGGTTTGAATCCCCGTCCTTCAGGAGTCTCTCTGTGTGGAGGTTCCTGGTTTGAATCCCCGTCTGACGGGAGTCTCTCTGTGTGGAGGTTCCTGGTTTGAATCCCCGTCTGACGGGAGTCTCTCTGTGAGGAGGTTCCTGGTTTGAATCCCCGTCCTTCAGGAGTCTCTCTGTGAGGAGGTTCCTGGTTTGAATCCCCGTCCTTCAGGAGTCTCTCTGTGTGGAGGTTCCTGGTTTGAATCCCCGTCTGACGGGAGTCTCTCTGTGAGGAGGTTCCTGGTTTGAATCCCCGTCCTTCAGGAGTCTCTCTGTGTGGAGGTTCCTGGTTTGAATCCCCGTCTGACGGGAGTCTCTCTATGTGGAGGTTCCTGGTTTGAATCCCCGTCCTTCAGGAGTCTCTCTGTGTGGAGGTTCCTGGTTTGAATCCCCGTCCTTCAGGAGTCTCTCTGTGTGGAGGTTCCTGGTTTGAATCCCCGTCTGACGGGAGTCTCTCTGTGAGGAGGTTCCTGGTTTGAATCCCCGTCCTTCAGGAGTCTCTCTGTGAGGAGGTTCCTGGTTTGAATCCCCGTCCTTCAGGAGTCTCTCTGTGTGGAGGTTCCTGGTTTGAATCCCCGTCTGATGGGAGTCTCTCTGTGTGGAGGTTCCTGGTTTGAATCCCCGTCTGACGGGAGTCTCTCTGTGAGGAGGTTCCTGGTTTGAATCCCCGTCCTTCAGGAGTCTCTCTGTGAGGAGGTTCCTGGTTTGAATCCCCGTCCTTCAGGAGTCTCTCTGTGTGGAGGTTCCTGGTTTGAATCCCCGTCTGACGGGAGTCTCTCTGTGAGGAGGTTCCTGGTTTGAATCCCCGTCCTTCAGGAGTCTCTCTGTGTGGAGGTTCCTGGTTTGAATCCCCGTCTGACGGGAGTCTCTCTGTGTGGAGGTTCCTGGTTTGAATCCCCGTCCTTCAGGAGTCTCTCTGTGTGGAGGTTCCTGGTTTGAATCCCCGTCCTTCAGGAGTCTCTCTGTGTGGAGGTTCCTGGTTTGAATCCCCGTCCTTCAGGAGCCTCTCTGTGAGGAGGTTCCTGGTTTGAATCCCCGTCCTTCAGGAGTCTCTCTGTGTGGAGGTTCCTGGTTTGAATCCCCGTCTGTCAGGAGTCTCTCTGTGAGGAGGTTCCTGGTTTGAATCCCCGTCTGTCAGGAGTATCTCTGTGAGGAGGTTCCTGGTTTGAATCCCCGTCCTTCAGGAGTATCTCTGTGAGGAGGTTCCTGGTTTGAATCCCCGTCCGTCAGGAGTCTCTCTGTGTGGAGGTTCATGGTTTGAATCCCCGTCCTTCAGGAGTCTCTCTGTGAGGAGGTTCCTGGTTTGAATCCCCGTCCTTCAGGAGTCTCTCTGTGAGGAGGTTCCTGGTTTGAATCCCCGTCCTTCAGGAGTATCTCTGTGTGGAGGTTCCTGGTTTGAATCCCCGTCCTTCAGGAGTCTCTCTGTGAGGAGGTTCCTGGTTTGAATCCCCGTCCTTCAGGAGTCTCTCTGTGTGGAGGTTCCTGGTTTGAATCCCCGTCCTTCAGGAGTCTCTCTGTGTGGAGGTTCCTGGTTTGAATCCCCGTCCTTCAGGAGTCTCTCTGTGAGGAGGTTCCTGGTTTGAATCCCCGTCCTTCAGGAGTCTCTCTGTGAGGAGTCTGCATGTTCTCCATGTGTGGGTTCTCTCCTGGTTCTCCGTCTTCCTCCCACAGTCCAAAGACATGCTCGTTAGGTTAACTGCTGACTCTAAATTGTCTGTAGGTGTGAATGTGAGTGTGTCTGGTTATCTGTCTCTATATGTCAGCTCTGTGATTGGCTGGTGACCAGTCCAGGGTGTAACCCCGCCTCTCACCCAATCACAGCTGGATAGAAAGCGGTATAGATAATGGACCTACTTATCAGTCCAATAAAAACAACGACTCCCTCAGTTCTTCTTCAGATCCTCTGACCCCAGCTGACATACGAGTCTCTGGATGTGTGATTACAGTAATCTGGCTGAAGGTCAAAGGTCAAAGGATGGAGAACAACAACAACACATGCATTTATGTGTTTGTATTCATTCATTCATTCAGCCCCTTTAAAGCTTAACGTCTACTCTGCACAAAAACAACTCAATGTAAACTGTTGATTTAAAGTTGATCAACCTTCCTCAGCCTTCAGTATCAGACATGCTAACATCACTTTGTTCTGGTTTAACTCCAACGAGCAGCTAACAACGAGCAGCTGACAACGAGCAGCTGACAACGAGCAGCTAACAACGAGCAGCTAACAACGAGCAGCTAACAACGAGCAGCTAACAACGAGCAGCTAACAACGAGCAGCTAACAACGAGCAGCTTCAAATCCAGACCTGTTTGACCTCAGAACCATATCTGAACAGAACCATATCTGAACAGAATCATATCTGAACAGAACCATATCTGAACAGAACCATATGTGAACAGAATCATATGTGAACAGAACCATATCTGAACAGAACCATATCTGAACAGAATCATATGTGAACAGAATCATATGTGAACAGAACCATATGTGAACAGAACCATATCTGAACAGAATCATATCTGAACAGAATCATATGTGAACAGAACCATATGTGAACAGAACCATATGTGAACAGAACCATATCTGAACAGAATCATATGTGAACAGAACCATATCTGAACAGAACCATATGTGAACAGAACCATATCTGAACAGAATCACATGTGAACAGAACCATATCTGAACAGAATCATATCTGAACAGAATCATATGTGAACAGAATCATATCTGAACAGAACCATATGTGAACAGAACCATATCTGAACAGAATCATATCTGAACAGAATCACATGTGAACAGAATCACATGTGAACAGAACCATATCTGAACAGAATCATATGTGAACAGAATCATATGTGAACAGAACCATATCTGAACAGAACCATATCTGAACAGAACCATATGTGAACAGAACCATATCTGAACAGAATCATATCTGAACAGAATCATATGTGAACAGAATCATATCTGAACAGAATCATATCTGAACAGAATCATATGTGAACAGAACCATATGTGAACAGAATCATATCTGAACAGAATCATATCTGAACAGAATCATATGTGAACAGAATCATATCTGAACAGAATCACATGTGAACAGAACCATATCTGAACAGAATCATATGTGAACAGAACCATATGTGAACAGAATCACATGTGAACAGAACCATATCTGAACAGAATCATATGTGAACAGAACCATATGTGAACAGAACCATATCTGAACAGAATCATATGTGAACAGAACCATATGTGAACAGAACCATATCTGAACAGAATCACATGTGAACAGAACCATATCTGAACAGAATCATATGTGAACAGAACCATATGTGAACAGAACCATATCTGAACAGAACCATATGTGAACAGAACCATATGTGAACAGAATCATATCTGAACAGAATCACATGTGAACAGAATCATATGTGAACAGAACCATATGTGAACAGAACCATATCTGAACAGAACCATATGTGAACAGAACCATATGTGAACAGAACCATATGTGAACAGAATCATATGTGAACAGAATCATCATATTTTAAATGTTTGGTTGGATAAATGTGTTCAGAGATGAACTCGATCATGAGTGCAGCTTTAACCACTGATCGACCTGATCATCACTTCAACGAGGACGTGTTTCAAATCACCCTGAAATGATTTCTGGACCAATCGACGAGCAGATCAATCGATGAGGATCAATGAAGAGACCTGCCAGCTGCAGCTCTGTGGTCACTCACACACACACACACACACACACACACACACACACACACACACACACACACACACACACACACACACACACACACACACACACACACACACACACACACAAGCTCTGTCAGCCTCTGAACATTTCATGTCACTTGAGTCAGACTGAGCCACCTTAAACCCATCAGAATGACACAAACACACACACACACACACACACAAACACACACACACACACACACACACACACTGTGATTGTTAGCTCTCCATGAATCCACATTAAGTCATAGTTAGAGAATATTTCCAGGAGCTGATGTGATGTCACTCCTCCATGATTCCTCTTTCTTTTGTAGAGACCATCACACACACACACACACACACACACACACACACACACACACACACACACACACACACACACACACACACACACACACACACACACACACACACACACACACACACACACACACACACACACACACACAGATGTATCCTAAATGATAGAGATCAGAAGGTGAGCACAAAGAGCAGGAGGATGATTTAAACGCCTCTCGGTAGATTCTCTGCACGTTTCTTCCATGTTCACTTCACGGTCGTCTTGCTGACACCCCGCTCTCTCATTAAGATGCTTTTTGTTGCTGCTGGTTTTTTTTCTGCACAGCCCGTTTCTTTCCTACCTGTTTTGTAGAAGGCATCAGTGTCGGGGTCGCTGGGCGCCTCCTCGGTCGCTTCTGCAGGGTTCATACCGGAATCCGGTTCAATACAATCCACCAGCGACAAAGAAAAGACAGGAATCAAAAGAAACCCCGGATCCTCTCGTCCTCTTTTTTATTCCTCACATGTTTTCCGTTCTCTCCTCTCTCGCTCTCTCTCGTTCTCTCCCTCCATCCGTCTCCCCTCTCGCCGGGTTCTCTTTCTTTCTCTCTCGGTTTGTTTGCTGTTTCAGGGCTGGCTTCGTTTCTCTCTATTGTTCCCGGTCCAACCTCCCTCTCTGCTGCTGGCCGCCAGGGTCTCTCTGCCTCCCTCTCCCTCTCCCTCCGCCCTCCCTCTCCCTCTCCCTCTCCCTCTGCCCCCCCCCCCCCGTCCCTCCCTCAGCACCTCCCCGCCCTCTGTCGCTCTCTCTCTCTCTCTCTCTCTCTCCCAATTTAATTTATTGACCTTTATTAAAAAGCTTCTAGGAATCATTTAACACCTGCACAACAATTTACTTTAAAAATAACAACAACAACAACAACAACAACAACAGCAGCAGCAGCAGAAGAAGAAGAAGGTGAATTATTGTATTGTCTCTGGATGATAATGTTCTTACGGTTTAATGGAAGTTTATTTTCTTATTAAGAACAGATCTTTTGTGCAAATCAGTTTGAATTTTGTCCTCATGGTGGCGCTAAAGGATTCTAAATGTACAGCCCAGACAGTAACGGTTGATCCTCTGAGGAGCATGAAAACATTCACTCCTTACTGTTGCTACTCAGAGAAGATGTCACATATTCTTCATGTCATCCTGACTCGTCCTCCATCCTGTCAATCATCTTTTCTTTATTTCTCTTTCAGCTCTTACTGAATGAATATCACTGACACGTACTCACCACCAGGGGCCATTTAAGAGTCTGTTGGGGCCCGTTGGAAAAAGTTCACAGGGGGCCCCTTCAATCAGCATCCATCGCCAAAATGTCTACCAGTTTCCAGACGCCTCTTCCTCTTCCTCTTCCTCTTCCTCTTCCTCTTCCTCTTCCTCTCCCAGAATCCTCTTCATTTGTCTTCAGTCACTTTCATTGACAAATGTTGGTTTTCAAAGCGAGTATAAAAATGCACGCCATGCTTAGCAGGGCAATGAGAGGGAGTGCTGTCAGACGGGGCCCGCTTAGGGAGGTCATCACTGCTGTGGTTTCAAACGCGTCAGCCCTTGGGGGCCCCCTACTGGCCCGGGGCCCCAAAGCAGTTTCCTGCCTTGCCTCTGCTGACCACATCTTATCCTGGGAGCTCCTGAGGGCTCATTGTAGGTTCCTCACACACACACACACACACACACACACACACACACACACACACACACAAAGGGGGCCCCTCTAACCAGCGTTCATCACCAGTATTTTGCTTGCTCTTAATTTTCCTTCACTGACAAACTTTGTTTTTTCACAGGAATGATGAAACATTCAGCAGGAAGACAGTGAGTCCTCTCAGATGGGGCCCCCTTAGGGAGGTTTCCTACTGTCATTGCAAAATTTACACATTTTGAGCCACTGCTGTGGTCAAAGTTTGAAAGGCCTCTGGGGGCCTCCTGCAGTTCCCTCCCTTTCCTGTTGACAAGCAGCTCCTCTGAGTGTGAAATGTCGTACCTTCTCTTGGACTTAAAGGAAGAATTTGAGACTTTTTGATCATGAATGATGTGAACGAAAAGCCAAATCAGACAGTGGTGAGAAGATGACACGTTCCCTTGAAGAGACAGATCCTGAAATCAACACTCAGGTTCTGCTTTATGGATCAGGTCCTTTATGGATCAGGTCCTTCAAGATGTTAGTAATAATAATAACCTCGCCTGCTTGTGAGAGACGGACGCTCTTTACTCGAGTGAAGCCGAGACCCTCGGGTATCAGTGTTCTTTCTTTTAGGGTTTATAAAGAGTGAACAGCAGAACACCCATGAACCTCTGCAAAAGAGACAGAACCCTTCTCAGACCATCTTAAACTCTAAACCAGTGGTTTCTCAACTGGTGGGTTGGGACCCAAAGGTGGGCCAAGGAGCCGTTTTTAGTGGGTTGTGAATGAGTGCATTGTGGGAAAAAGTCTGTGAAGCACTTTTTAATCATGTTTGTTTTTTTCTGTTTCTTCGTCCTGTCACATGTTTTGTAACTGAACCTTTTTTAAATTAAACTCTTCTGATTGGTTGAAAAAGTTCAGGTATTTGGGTTGTGATTTTGACTTTAGGAGTTGGTGCTGGGTCCTGAGGGGCCGGACCAGAGACTGTAAATATGAATGTTTGAAGCCTGAGTAACGTCACCCGTCTGTCCGTGCAGGGGGCGCTGGAGTCCCATCGATGGCGTCCCCCATCTGTTCCTGCAGGGGGCGCTGGAGTCCCATCGATGGCGTCCCCCATCTGTTCCTGCAGGGGGCGCTGGAGTCCCATCGATGGCGTCCCCCATCTGTTCCTGCAGGGGGCGCTGGAGTCCCATCGATGGCGTCCCCCGTCTGTCCCTGCAGGGGGCGCTGGAGTCCCATCGATGGCGGTCTCCATGCTGGAAATGCTGTCTCAGTCTAACTTTCAGTCAACCTAACGACAGGCTGAGAGCTGGAGCTGAGGCGGGTTTTAAACCTCCTGACAAACCGTTACATCGCGCCCACCTGTCAATCAGGTCAGCTACACGCCTTATTGTGAATAACTCTTATCCTTCATCAAATCAAAACTGATGAGTCATCAAAACATTCACCCCCCGTACAGTGTGTGTCCATCCAGACATGAGCTAATCACACCTATTTGGTTTTTTGAACCAGGCTGTAAACATGTTCATCTCTGCTGTAAAAACAGGCTTTTTAGAATGGGTGTGTATGTGACTTCCTGTGCTTCTGCAGCCAGCCTCTAGTGGACACTCCAGGTACTACAGGATTTCAGCACTGCGGTGGCCTCTCTGACAAACCTTTTGTGTATGCACCTCCAAACTTTGAAAACGCCTTTAAAATTCAGGTGGATTCAAGTGGATCTGCTGCAGGTACTGCAAGAAGGGAAGTCAGCCATTGATCTTCTAGTCTGCTTCTTCCCCCCGTAAGTTCAAATGCCGCCTCACCAGTTGAATTATTCAGTCCTGGAGAAGGAGACACTGACACTTATTTGGGCTCTACAGTTCTTTGAAGTGTTCATAAGTTTAAGATTCACTGAGTGTAATCCTCTGACTTTTCTGTCCAGCATGCAGAACAAATATCTGAGGTCGACTTGCTGGTTGTTGTTGTTACAGCGCTACACCTTGAATATTTTTTACCCATCACTGCTCGGGGGATCGTCATGGCAGGTACTCCTTCTCGACAGTAGTCACAGTGGCAGTTTGAGGGGGAGGTGGGACGGCCCTGACCATGTTTGTTTTGCCTTTTCTGTTTCAGAGCTTTGGCTCCCTCTGGTGGTCAGTTATTGCTTGCTCACTGGTTACTTGGCGTCCCCTCCCACCTACCTGTGATATCTGACTGGCTTCCCTTGAGTGGAAGGGCGTATAAACCAGAGGTTGTCAGCTTTCTTTCTTTCTTCCTCTGGATAGCCGACATGCACAAACGTCTGCATGCTTCTGGTTTGTTTGTGAATAAAATAGTAACTTAAAGTGTTTGTGGACCTCTCTTCACTGTAATGGCCTAAACGAGATGAGTCATGTTTACAGCCTGGTTTTTAGAATGGGTGTGTATGTGACTTCCTGTGTTTCTGTAGCTAGCCTCTAGTGGACACTTGAGGTACTGCATGACTTTACACTTCAGAGCAGACCAAACACCAACAAGACTGCATCTCTATGGAGCTTGTTAGCGTCTTTCAGCCACTTGTTTTGGCTTCACGGTTCGTTAACTATTTGGTTCGAGAGTCTTGTTAACTTTGAGTTCAGCAGCTGCAGACTGTTTTCATTTTTCAAACAGAAGACGGACTAAAGGCATCAGGAAGGACCCGAGCTGGATCTGAAGGAGGTTCGTTCTTTCTCTGTTGGATAAATGGATAAATAATGTTTCTGTAATTTAAGAACAGCAAAGCAACAGGTTGATGTAAACGATGATGAGGTGCTTGGCTCATGT
>NC_089207.1:360504-388004 GCF_963930695.1 Labrus bergylta | reverse complement strand
TTCACATTGTTAATAAGTCACATCGATCATATTAAATAGAAGCAAACATTTCTGCTGCAGTAAAAAGAAAAAGAGAAGAACTCTTCGACGGGTAACCACGTGTGTTTCACATTTCAAACATAAAAACAGAGAACATTAATATTCAGACAGCGACGACATTAATCCAACAATTCAAACAGAAATCTCTTTTCAGCATCTCTTCTCCACGAAGAAGTTCCAACTCGGCCGTCTAAAGTATGTACAAGAAACATTCAGAACTGCGTCCGTCCAGGAGAGATCTAACACTCACATTTGGTTTTTTTCTGTTCGTCGTTCTGTGACCGCACAGCGACCCCGCAGAGACCGACATCGCTGACCTGAGGCCGGAGGAGTTTCTACCATTAAGAAGGAAAGGTCCGCAGTTTGGAGAAACGTGTTTGATTTAAGGTCGACGGAGTAAAGCGGGCCACACACGAGACGTGGGAGAGGACAGCGAGACCGATGTTTGTCATCAAAATCCTCTGAACGGGAACGTGCCTTAGTTTCCACATTTTCCTTTTTCATAAATTTATATCAGATTTTTTCCCCCTTTCTCCCATTTTGGTCGCCAATTACAGCCAACCTGTTATCCAGGAGCAACGGACTACAGATGGAACGTAGCTTTTAGCTAAATCTGGTGCGCCCACACCGGCTGTTTGTGACGATCTCACAGACACCAGATCTCACAGACACCAGATCTCACACACCAGATCTCACAGACACCAGATCTCACACACACCAGATCTCACAGACACCAGATCTCACAGACACCAGATCTCACAGACACCAGATCTCACACACACCAGATCTCACACACCAGATCTCACACACCAGATCTCACAGACACCAGATCTCACACACCAGATCTCACAGACACCAGATCTCACAGACACCAGATCTCACACACCAGATCTCACACACCAGATCTCACAGACACCAGATCTCACAGACACCAGATCTCACAGACACCAGATCTCACACACCAGATCTCACACACCAGATCTCACACACCAGATCTCACAGACACCAGATCTCACACACCAGATCTCACACACCAGATCTCACACACCAGATCTCACAGACACCAGATCTCACACACACCAGATCTCACAGACACCAGATCTCACACACCAGATCTCACAGACACCAGATCTCACAGACACCAGATCTCACAGACACTCACACGATCAAACGTGACTTCAGAAGAAAAACAAACATGGAGGACGATATCTCTTTAAAAACATATTTCCTTCTGCTTCTTCTTCGTCTTCCTCGCTGCTCTCTGTGCATGTCTGGTGGGAGGGGCTAAGACGCAAGTGGATGACATTTAAGAGACGTTAGAAGTAACCGATGTCCTGACCTTCCATCTTACCAGGAGGTTGTTTCTTTATTTCAAAATAAAAGCACACAGGAAGTTAAGTACTCCCACCTAATCACACAGTTTGTAACTTCCACCAGCAGGGGGCTCTCAATCAAAACAATAACAAAAGATGATGTCGAGGCTGCTACTCGACCTCCGAGTTGACCGTAGTCATGACGACCGGGCGAAACCGACCTGAGGAAGAGAATATGTTCACAGACGAGCTGATGTATCCGAGTATAATTTACATGACGTTTTTGTCACAGCAGCAGAAACAGAAGCAGCTCACAATTCCTTTGATGTAACATCCAGTGTTTCCACGGCAACGGTAAACATGTCAGGTCTGTCATGCCGGCCGCCATGTCCCGTTACAACTCTAAAATAACGGATTTCTCTGGCTTTGGAAACTGTTAGAAATATTTAAAGTGATGTAAGAACTAAACAAAAAAATATATAAAACAGGTTTAATCCATTTTAAATTAATTTAGATATTTTAGTGTAAATATTCTTAATTTGTACGTTTCAGTGAGGGCTTCGCCGCTGATGAAGCAGATTAGACGATTAATTTAAAATATGTTTTATTATTCCTGTTTGTAAATCTGAGTGAGACGAGGAACACGTTTCTCAAACTGTCAGACTTCTCCTCCGACCCTCGGGGAGCTTTTTGTTTGTTATGGCTGCTTCCCTCGAGAGAGCGAGTACATCCACGGCTGAGCTACAGAAGAAGAAGAAGAAGAAGAAGAAGAAGAAGAAGAAGAAGAAGAAGAAGAAGAAGACGAAGAAGAAGAAGAAGAAGAAGAAGACGTACATTTTCTTTTTTTTTTTTTGTCTTACATATCGACTTCAAAACAATCGAGTATGCTTACTTGCTGCAGGACATGAATAAATAGAGAGGAGTGACGTCTTCTAGTCGAGTCGACTTTGAACAAAGAATCCAGAAAATCATTGACAACAAAACTCAAAGTTCAAGTGGAGACAGATGAAAATGAAGTTGTACTGAAGTGTTTGTGAGGACATTAACCCTTCACCTGAGACGTTCCTCTAAATCAAAACACAAACCGGTCCATCTTTCTTTAAAACAACAAGACGTCGCTCCCTGACGGCGTCTGCATTGAGCGGCTGCTTGAAATAAAGTGCAGGATATTTCTAGACGTTTTAATATTCTAGACTTTTTTTCAAACATAAACGGATTCATCTCAGCGCTCGCCGGAGAAATCACCGAACGCTGAGAGGATACATTCTGGAAGCATGGCGGAAAAAAAAACATGAGCGTATGATGCTAACGTCACGATGACGCCGATCGAAGAAAACCTGAAATTAAGATGGAGCTGTGTGTGTGTGTGTGTGTCTGTGTGTGTCTGTGTGTGTGTGTGTAGTGTGTAATGTGTGTGTGTGTGTGTGTGTGTGTGTGTGTGTGTGTGTGTGTGAGTGTGTGTGTGTGTGTGTGTGTGTGTGTGTGTGTGTGTAGTGTGTGTGTGTGTGTGTGTGTGTGTGTGTGAGTGTGTGTGTAGTGTGTGTATGTGTGTGTGTGTGTGTAATGTGTGTGTGTGTGTGTAGTGTGTGTGAGTGTGTGTGTGTGTGTGTGTGTGTGTGTGTGTGTGTGTGTGTGTGTGTAATGTGTGTGTGTGTAATGTGTGTGTGTAATGTGTGTGTGTGTATGTGTGTGTGTGTGTGTGTGTGTGTGTGTGTGTGTGTAATGTGTGTGTGTGTAATGTGTGTGTGTAATGTGTGTGTGTGTGTGTGTGTGTGTGTGTGTATGTGTGTGTGTGTGTGTGTGTGTGTGTGTGTGTAATGTGTGTGTGTAATGTGTGTGTGTGTGTGTGTGTGTGTGTGTGTGTGTGTATGTGTGTGTGTGTGTGTGTGTGTGTGTGTGTTGTGATGCGTTCAGATACAAACGAATCGATTGACTTTAAACCTAAACCGAATTTTGAATTCTGAGAAATTTCTGATGAAACAAAAAAAGAAAGAAGAACAAACTGCACGCGGCGCTCGCTCAGATATCAATAATCCACGTGTTCAGACGACCTCTTCCTCGTTGTTTGTCTGCTTCCACGTCACAGGTGCATTATGGTAGATTTTATGTTTTTGGGGGTTTAATGTAAAATAAAATAAAATGAACTTTCTGAACATCGAAGTTAAGACGACTCGTTTAGTCGTCAAAACTTTTCAATATAAGACGACAAAGAAAATCTGCACAGATCTAAACCAGTGGTTTTCAACTGGTGGGGCGGGGCTTAAATGAATCTGATTGGTTGAAATATTTTGTTGCCGGCGGGTCCTGAGGCGAGACGAGTTGAGGTCCTCTGGTCGAAAGCGTTCACCTGAACTCATCTGTAGAGAATCCTCCGTCGTGTTGCTCATTTAGCTTCCTCTAAATCGTTAGCTTCGTGTTGTATCTGAACGCAGATTAAAAACCTTCGTCTTCACCTCGCGCTGTCTCTTAAATAAACTCAACTGAGCGCTCTTGACTGCATTATTGTAAACAAAGGACTCGTATGATAATATGACTGTAAATACAACACAATGATCCTGCTCCCTCCCTCCCTCACAAACAAAACAAAAAATATATATATTACAAATTTGCACTGAAAGAAAGAACATTTAGGCGTACGTTAATTCCGCTCTGTTCGTTGAGTTTTTCTAAATAAGGCTGGCCCAGTCGTTGCCAGAGTGCGTTCTGGCCTTTAACAGAGTCCTGCTGCATGACTGTTCCTGGTCAGATGGTCAGAGGTAGAAACCGGTGGCTGGAGGGTCGGGGAGGCTGGACAGAGTGTCGGGGACGGGCATCTGCACAGCAGGGGGCGCTGCTCCGTTCATGTTGGGCAGAGCACATCCTCCTGGGTACGTACTGTTCAGGATGCAGCCGTTCTCCATCTGCACGAGACGAGAGGATGTTACAGACAGAAAGTTGGATTATAAATTACAGAAACATGAAGACTAATATTATCTAAATGGAAGGACATATGGCCAATGGATAAGGGAGGTCATGTTTCTAACCCACTTAGACAAAATCAGATATACTATAAGAGGTTGCACCAGGAAATTCTATATCACTTGGCAGCCATTTTTATCTTTTGTTGAAGATATGAAAGCTAACAACATAACTATGTAACAGTTTTATTGTTTTATTATTTTTTCCTTATTATTTTCTGTCTGTTATTTATTTGTTTATATGTCAGTTTATTCTTCTTGTCATTGTCTGGCTGCAGGCTTGCTGATGATCCAGTGCTCTGGGAATTGGGGATTGGACAGGTTTCCTTTCTGACTGTCCTATGTTTGTGCTGTTGTTGTTTATGTTTTTGTGATATATTTGAAAATAAAAATAAAAATATCAAAAAAGAAATTACAGAAACATACGGAGTAAAATGACTGCATATTCAGTGTTATCCCCTTCACCCCAACACGACCTCCCGTTAAGCTAAAAGAAGCAGAGCATGAACGTCTGGTACCGGTTTCACTGAATGGTTCAGCCAATATAGAAATACATTTCCAGAACGTATTGCCATGGGAGTTCTCTCTGCTACTGGTCTCCAGCCAATCACAGGGCTGACATATAGAGACAGACAACCAGCCACACTCACATTCACACCTACAGACAATTTAGAGTCAGCAGTTAACCTAACGAGCATGTCTTTGGACTGTGGGAGGAAGACGGAGTACCCGGAGAGACAAGTGAGAGAACCCACAAAATCTTCTCGCTGTGAGGCAACAGCACTAACCAATCATCCAAAACCCCCAAAACAACTTTTCTAACAAAGAAAGCATCAAATTCTCACATTTTTAAATCTGGAACCGGCAAATACTTATTAATACTCCATGTTGAACGGGTTATGAAAATACAGTAAAAAATGTTTCCTTTTTCTCCAACTAATCATGGAGCACCAACATCTGGACTGACCCCTGGAGCTCCACGGCTATATGGCTAAAGACACGATATTTATAATACTCTATAATGAACAAAGCTTTTTGAAAACGTTTGAGAACCATTTCTAAAACAGTACGGGTATGAGGCAGGTTGATATCTCTTTGGTTTCCAGTAGAAGTCTTAGATAAGCTGTAAATGAAGTCCTTTGAACTTCTATTTCCCTGTGACAGAAACTGTTTCAAAACCTCAAAACAAAGTTCCAAGATCTAATTGTTACTAGTCATGATTTCTATATGAAACCAGTTCTCCTTGTTTCAACGGTCTTACCTTATTGGGGCTTGGCTCGTGAGGAATCTCAGAGGTCACCACACCAAAGTGGTCCAACTGCCGACAGGGCTTGCTCACTCCCAGGATCTGCTCCAGGGAGGCGTTGGGTGGAGGGCACTGCGACAGGCTGGAGATGACCTGGGCCAACGGAACCGGGATCTGCTCCTGCTGCCGTTTATGGTTCATCCCCTGGAAGGATGACACCGTGGACTCGGCCACATGCTGCTGTGCGCTCCTCCCAAACATACCACTTCCACTTAGAGAGTACTCCATATTGTCAATATCAGGCATGCTATAATCCATGCAAGAATCTAGTGAGGTGTTTGTCAGAGGTTTTTGGCTGTTATCGAGGCAGGACTGGCTGCCAAGATTCTCGCTGAATCCAAAGTCCTGCCACTGGGATTTCCCTGCCGAATTCTCTGTGCTGGACAAACCACACAGTCCGTTGAGGTTGGTTGCCTTCTGTTTGGCATGGCACTGTTGTGAGAGGTGGTTCTGCATCATGGGTGGGAGCTGCTGCTGCTGTTGTTGCTGAAGGAAGTGTGGATGTGGTTGCTGGTGCTGATGAGGGTTGCCGTCCCGCTCCGAGGCTTTGCCATTGAAAAAAGTCTGTTGCGTGTTGTAGTGATCTATTTGTATCCCTGCACTGGTGAGAATGCCTTGGGCCGTCCACTGTCCGTTGGTTACTGATTGATTTTGGCCCAGCAGGTCTCCGTTGACTACCGAACTAGCCAAAAGGTCACTCTGGTGCCAGTCGTGTGCCACTTTACCTGGTCGCATGTTGAGGTGCTGTTGCATCTGCTGGGACAGCTGGATGATGGGAGCCTGCCCTATCAAGGGAGGCTTATGGTGAGGAAACTGCATTTGAACATTAGCATCAGGGGTGGGGTTACTTTCAGATCCTGAAACGGTGGTGGCTGTTGCCGAAGAAGTACTGGGAGGCACCTGTACTCCATGATCCGTGGAATCAGTCTTTCCCTCAATTGTGTCATAGATGTATGAGAGGATCTCATCGTTTGTGAGCAGATCGTCCAAGGTGGGCACTCGCTCAGGGTCCATCTCAACTCTGATCATCCTCTCATCCAACAAGAGCAGCTCAAGGTCCTCAGCACTCAGTCCCAGGCCTTCCAGAGCCCCAAACAGCTCGCCATTCGAACAAGCCCCCTCCTCTGAATCCACAACCCCCTGGCCTTCCAACGAAAGCGAGTCCAGAGTAGCCAACAGCGGGTCGAAGCTGGTGCTGGCTCCTGCAATACCTGGACCCAACACACCATTGCTCGGCTCGTCCCAGCTCCTGTGCAAGCTGGATCCTTCTGTGTCAGAGAAGCCCATTTGGTCACCAAAGAAGCTGCTAAATGACATTTTGGGCTCCAGGGCGGGCTGGCAAACATACACTGATTCATCCTGACTCATGAGTGCCCCAAGAAGAGAGCCAGGGTCGAGACCGTCCCTGACCAACCTTTCAGTCCGACTCTTCTTCGACTTACTGCCATTTTTCTCATGGCTTCCATCTCTGAAGCCTGCTATGGGATGGTTGGACTGGTAGAGCAGAGCCTCACCCGTAGCGTAGGTGAAGGGTAGGTGCATGGAGCGTTTACGCAAGTGTTCTCCCCCCTCTTCGTCCCTGTAAAGATGAGGAAATATGATAACTTTTAAGGGTCATGACACAAGAAAATCCAAAGTCCCAAACTAGGCTGCTGGCAGAGTTGCTGGTTTGATTCGTACCCAATTTCCATGATTGATGATGTCTTATAAGCATGACATACATTTGTAAAAACATTCTCACAAACTCTCACAGTATTCTATTATTGGATTGAATCTTAAAATCTCTGAACTTCCTGCACAGAACAGATGAAAGCACAGGAAATGTAAATGTTGATATGTTCTGTAACCATAAAATCTGTTTTGTCCAAAAGTGAGCACAACCGGTCCATTTCCTGGTTAATAACATAAACATAAAGGAACATACAAAAGAGGCCTCTGGGTGGCGATGATGTAGTCCGGTTTGCCGTTCTTGTACACCAGCCTGGCGTTGGCCTGGACCCATTTCCAGCGATTCTCCTTGGTGAGAAGCCGGAACACGGTGAGACCACTCTCTCCGGTCTTCATCACTGCAAAGATGGAACACAAACACGCTTATAATCGATGACGACAGTGCAAAGCTCTGCTGAGGCCATATTTGAACTATTCTGTTTTGTTAAAATCCTGAATGGTTTGGCTCCCCCGTACATAACCGAACTCCTTAGACCGTACACTTCATCTAGGCCCATGAGGTCGTCAGACCTGGGCCTCCTGGACGTCCCTCGAGCTCGAGCACAAGGGTGATCGTGCCTTTGAAGACAAAACCCCTAAAATGTGGAACAGCCTCCCCGCACTCCAACAGGTCTAGCCCCCTCTGATGACTCTTTTAAGTCCCATCTTGTATTTTTACAAGTTAGTGTTTGAGTCTGTTTCTCACAAGTTTTCCTGATTCCTTTCTTCCTGTAAATTGAAGATGCTGCTGCAGTTCTTAAACATGATTTATAAGTAAATGTGACTTGACTTAAAATTTGTCTCTCAGACAGTACAAGGATCATGCCAAAAATGGTTGTCTATCTCTTCCAGTATAATCTCCATCCATTTTTTTATTGGTGTTAAAATGTGGTCGATATGTTTGCTTGTTATTGAGCCCTATCTGTTGTTTGTATTTCAGTCTTTTCTTTGGCGAATGCTACGACCTTCCACCAAGTTTCATAAGATATCTGAGCAGTAGTTTACTCTACTCCTGCTCAAACAGACGGACAGCATCAGTATCATAACTTCTTTGCAGAGTTAGTATACTCTAACTATATTCTTTGTGCATGTTTGTGTCTCTAAAATCTCTAATGGTGTACTTTTTAACACACGTTTGATCATTGTGCAAATCATTGTGAACTACTGGAAGTTGTTACCTGCTGATTGCACTTCAACATCTGAGGAACAATAACAAACAGTGCAAGCCTGTAGCAGAGAGGTCCACTGAAGTCCACTGAAGTCTTACCAATGGTTGTAAAGAGACTTACAGATGGAAGTGGACAACACAGCTGGACTGACCCTCCCACTGCTGTGTGTCGGGAGTGGTCAGTAAACATATCTGACCTCTAAAAGGTTTGTGTTTCTGCATGGATCATCTCTGATGCTTTGCTCACTCAGTGGATTTGCGGGCCCTATCCTTTCCTCTGGCAGCTCTGCGCCGTTGCTCAATCTGCTCCGTAATCCAACGGGATTACTTACAAAAGCGGTCTGAACTCTCTGACCACGTTGGATCACAACTCCTCAGCTTTCTTGACAGCACTGACTGAAATAGCAACAAATGTCTGACGGGTAAACAGCAGAGGGCGGTGGATTGTTACTGGATACACAATGCATTGTACTGCTCTTGATGAACCATCATCAGTATATACACATGTTTCCTTTTTGGGAAAAGCTGAAATAATCACAGTTGTTGAGTTTCCAGTAACAAAGGCTTGTATTGTTTATTTCTGAGAGGGGAACATCAGGCTGCAGCTAAGGCTACCATACAGAGTCCCATGCTAGGCCATATCTGCAGTGCACCCAGAGCACAGACTCAGTGAAGAGATGTAAATTAGGATTAAAGGAAAAGATGCAGTCGGCTAAAATGACACTGCTGTAGTCGTCACCCTTTTTGAAATATGTTTTTTGACATGTGTTGTTTTTGTTAGACGGCACAAATAAAGAGGCATTTTACAAAGAAGCTCCATCAACCTCAAAACAGAGACAGATTCATTCAGGTACATTCGGTGCCAATGCAACTTACTTCTGACGTGGTTCTCTGCGCAGTACAACATATCTGCAGCATGGATGAACTGATATCCAGATCCTCGTACCCTGAGTTCTGCCTCGGTGTACCCGAGCACTATCTTCCCCCTGCAGACAAAAAGGACCATCATCAGTGTTCAGATCCTCCTAGTTCATGGTACAACATAGAACTTACATCCATATTTTTAGGGTGATGTAGAAAGAGTTAAATGCTCCTCCTTACTTTGCATCGCAGGCCAACGGGGTGAAGTCCAGTTTGTGTTTGGTCCTGAAAATCATGTTCTTGGTTCTGATCTCCAGGATGGACGGAGGCTGCAGAGGAGTCGCAATGGCAAAGAGAGCGAGCTGAGGTGGGGCCTTTCCTCCATTTTCCTGCCGCTGGTTCTGTCCATGCAGGAACTTCAGTCTGCCCTGGATGTTCAACGCCTGGAAGCAGAATTTAGCTTTTCAGTGAGTTCATACATCACAGAGTGCTGGAACAAAAACTGTCTCCATTTCTAGAAGGAACAGACGACCTTTGGCCTTTCTCTTCCTTTCTGAGCATTTGACCTACCAGGAAGCCCGATGAGTTGTCCAGGAGGCAGCGGAAGCGACAAACGAAGCTCCTCTCCAGGAAGGATGAGTTCTCTGGAGGAAGCTGCTCGGGTTTGTAGGTGACCACGGATGAGCTGCTGTCGGGTTCCATCTCTGTTGTTGACAAAACAAAAAGGAAATCTCATGTAAGTTATATCTAATCTAAAATCTCCCAAAAAATTTTGCTATACTACATAAGGTTAAAAATCTACTGGATTACAACGCATCAGAAGGCCAGCCCGTCTGGGAGCAAAATGTTGTATTCATCATTGATCTCCTAATATCAGTTACCGTGCTGAGCTAGTAAAACAATGAATAGGTCAAAGTGAACAGGAAGTATTCTGCCTCCTCTCTCCCGTTGATCGTCATGGAGATATCTCAAATCAACACCCACTTCATAATATGAAAATCCTGCACACAGCTATGAGCTCCATCACTGTTTCATGAACTCGCTTGGCGACTTAAAGACTTTTCCTCCCCTGTTTCTCACCTCTGTGTGTGCTGGAGCGTCTTCATGATATCATAGACACGAACATTAAGAGCATATTGTATGACTCCTGGATCATCCTGCAGCATCAGGCAGCCATGTTTGTTTATCCCTGGACTTGTCTCGTAGCATTAGCAGCCCTCCACTGTTTCATGAATAAATGCAGTTATGTAACGAGGTTTGAAGCTGACGCTCAGCGACAGCGTTTGTTTCTGTTAAAGGGGAGACCGTAAGAGAGGAGTCGGTCTGAACACACCAAGAAACAAATGATACAGACATAAGCATCTTAAAACACAGATCTGGGACCACTTCACCTCCTAAACCCGAGTGGAGATTACAGGGTCATGTGACCTGACTGGAGGAGGCCTTGTAGCTTAATGCCTGAACTGTGCGTACTTAACCTTCTGATGTGGACGTCTCTGCGGTGTGTTTAACATCCTGCATTGACACTGATCACTGAAACACAGACACTTAACTTAACAAGGCATGCAGAATATTCACACAGAGGGATCAGACTAAATCCTCAATTTGAAGTTTGGTTAGTAGAAATATGCTGACTTTGATCTAATGTTTCTGTCACTTAAGAAATATTGCTTAACTGAAATCTGTCGTCTCACAAGCTGAGTGAGAGATGCTAATTCATGCTTCTGTAACTTCCTGCCCTGCAGACTCCTCCCATTCCCTTCCTCAACAAGTCCTCCCTCAACCATCTTCAAGCTATCCAACATGCTGCGTCGAGATAGTTCACCAGCTCCTGTAGATCAACTCATTTTACACTCCTCTTCTTTCTCTTTGAATTGGAGAGAGTGAATGCTTTGTTTTTGTTCATAAAGTGTTGACCTGCTCCCTCCCTACATCAGTCGTAGACCCCTCAGGTCTGACCAGGGTCCACTTGTTGTCCGTCGAGTCCGATGAAAACAAAACGTGATCGTGCATGTTTTTGAATTTGTGGCTCTTTGTGAACTGTTTCCCCTTCAGTTTGTACTGATGCTTTTAAGAGCAGCTGTCGTCTTCTGTGTGCAGAACAAACTTCCCCTCGTGAGGCAATAAAGAGAATCTGAATCAAATCCAGCCTCCCTAAACAAAACCCCTGTTGTTCTTGCAGTCTTTATTTTGTCTGTTTGCTGTTAAAGAGAAAACTTGCAGCTCTGACATTCTGTCCTTGTAGAATCTGTTTTTATTGTTGGGTTTTTAAGTAGGAGCAGGAGAGGGATCACCTTGGGGGGAGTCCTGGGTGATGGCGGGCGCAGCAGCAGCAGGAGGATTCAGAGCCCAGTGCAGGTTCCTCCTGAGCTCCTGCTGGTCTTCAGTATGGACCAGTTCATACACGCTCTGGTGCATGACATCCGTCTGAGAGAGAAACGAGAGAGTGAATGCTTCAAACAGAGTGTGTGCACAATTATAACATACATTTCTGGTTGTAGCTTGTGTGTTTCTATGTTGCTGCTGTGTGTAAGGTACAGTGTAAAGGCCTGGATGTTCATTATTATGAGGATGAACAATGTCCCTGCCCTCCCACCTCCTCCCACATAACCCAGACTCTCATCAGCCCCACAGTCAGTAAAACATCAAGTAATGTGAATGCCGAACTGTTCTTTATGCGTTACATTAACGGCCACTGGACTTTAAAAATGTATTTTCCTTACATGCTCTCTGTGAGTAGTTACACACACTAAGAGTTTTTCTCATTTTTTCTTAATTGTTTAGCACCAATACACCAAGTCAGATTCCTTGTATGTGTAAATGTACTTGGTAATAAACCCCGATTCTGATTCTGATTCTGATTCTGATTCTGATTCTGATGAAGATGAAGATGAAGATGAAGATGTCTACTTTCACCAACTCCAGGAGCTGCATCTGGATTAACTTGACTGCCAGCACTGCTTTCCAGGTCTTTTTTATTTTGCACCCCGTGTCTCCTGGTGCACATCAGGTCTAGAGGTGTTCTGGAGATCTCGTTGTATAACTGGTCGGTGTCTCTGATGTTTTGTGTGTTGCACAGGATGACAGGTCTGCGTGGTACCTGGGTGTGATGCTTTAATGTGTTTGCAGTCACAGAAGAAGAACTCTTATGTTTCAGTTACAGCTTTAGAAACAGTAGTTTCATGTGTCTGTTGTTTCAATGACACATCACCAGCTGTATAAAAAACTCCCTATGTGGTCCCTCTTCTAGACTCTGGTGTTCAGATCAGCACCCTTTGATCCAGAGGGTCTCGGTGCTGCTGCTCAGTGGGGCTCAGTCGTGTTCTCTGCAGCCCGCTGCTGTGACTGCTGCTTCATGCAAAAGGCCAAAGCTATAAATAGGTCAGGTGTTTTATGTTGCTGTTGTTCGAGCCTGTGACTCTGAAACCATGCAGCAAGTCGAGCCAAGGATCAAACAGGACCCCCGTGCTGCTCCCAGCACACAACCCACCCAACCAAACCCACCCAACCAAACCCAGACAACCAAAGCCACCCAACCAAAGCCACCCAACCAAACCCACCCAACCAAACCCACCCAACCAAACCCACCCAATCAAACCCACCCAACCAAAGCCACCCAACCAAACCCACCCAATCAAACCCACCCAACCAAACCCATCCAACCAAACCCACCCAACCAAACCCATCCAACCAAACCCATCCAACCAAACCCACCCAACCAAACCCACCCAACCAAACCCATCCAACCAAACCCACCCAACCAAACCCATCCAACCAAACCCAGACAACCAAACCCACCCAACCAAACCCACCCAACCAAAGCCACCCAACCAAAGCCACCCAACCAAACCCACCCAATCAAACCCACCCAACCAAACCCACCCAACCAAACCCAGACAACCAAACCCACCCAACCAAACCCATCCAACCAAAGCCACCCAACCAAACCCATCCAACCAAACCCATCCAACCAAACCCACCCAACCAAACCCATCCAACCAAAGCCACCCAACCAAACCCAGACAACCAAACCCACCCAACCAAACCCATCCAACCAAACCCACCCAACCAAACCCATCCAACCAAACCCACCCAACCAAACCCATCCAACCAAACCCACCCAACCAAAACCATCCATCAATGACCTCACAGAGCCTCGAGCTGTTCAGACTCAGACGTGCACCTCCAACACTGAGAATATGAATGATGGGGTTGGTAGCATGTGACGATGTGATGTAAATGTGTTTGTGTGTCAGGAGGCTGAACTACAGCGTCTGTCTTTACCCCATTGGTTGGTTCTGTTTGAAAGTTTGATTGTGTAATCTGATTGGATGGGCGAGAGGTGAAGAAGAGGATCTTGTTGCTACGTTACCTGGTGGAAGCCCAGGTAGTCCTGGATGGTGTGAGAGGAGTAGAAGATGGTCCCGCTGGCTGTGACTACCATGACGAAGCCGTTGAGAGCCTGAGGGTTAAAAAAATAAAAAGTTAGCAAACAAGTTTTAATTTATTCATCCATCTCAAACCTCAGAATCACACGGAAGACTCACTGGTTTCAAATTCTTATGACTGAATCTAAAGCATGGGGAAACATGGACGTTACACTCAGGCCTCTGTGTTTCACACACACACACACACACACACACACACACACACACACACACACACACACACACACACACACACACACACACACACACACACAGTCATCATCAGGCTGCAGGGATGACTGAAGCCGGAGACGCCATGTTAGTCTTTGTGATGCTCCACCATACTTAAAAAAAAAAGACCACAAATGGACGTTCTTAACTTAACTGTAAAAAAAAACTTTTCAACTTTTCAAAATCATTTCCTGTTTTGATCTACATTTATATTTTGGATTCAGAGTCTTAAATCTGCTCCCTGAAATATATCGCTGACACATCACATTTGTGTTCAGAGGAGCGCTCCTTTGTCTTATGGTCACATTCAGACGCGCTGCACGCGCTCTGGAATCAACACTGGACGAGAGTTTCCCGAGGACACGGCCGCCTGTGCCAGACTTATTGAGTGGTAAGCCGCCCTGAGCCTCTGTCATTGGTCTAAATACATTTTGGGCACTTGTCAGGAGGAAAAAAAAAAAAGTGAAAACACAACAGCAGTTCAGACACACAGATTAAATCAGCTGCCCGACGACCTGATGTCACCTCTGAGTCAACCATCGGACGCCTCATCGTTTATCAACCAAGAAAGATTACAGGAAACAGAAGTGATAAACGGAGGAGTATTAAAGTCTTTATTTGAGTCTATAGATCAGAAGATGAGGAACGTGGAGGATCTTGTGAAGTTATTCTTTAGTAAAGGTTTCATACGTTTGGAAATACTGAATCTTTTGTCACATCGTCATGACGACCAGGACCCTGAAAAGATACTGCAGGAAGAAGAGAGGACGATGACAGGGACGAAGTTAGCTCTTAAGTGACAGAGGAAATGTCTTTGTTCCCCTTTCATCGTTCATCGCAGCGGACCGCTGCTGTTCTGATTGTTCATTTTTTAACCGGATCCTCATTTCATCGTTTTGTGTTTGAAATGAACAGAGAGAAGTGAAATCAGGGATGGCATCCATCAGGTGGCGTTTTGTCTGCTTGAAATGCAGAGAAACAGTTTGTCAGCTCTTCTTCATCATGGTGCGGGAAGTTGAGGACTTCATCTGTTAACTTTCCTCCATGTTGTAGCGTCTCTGTGGTGTCTCCGATGATGTCACAGCCGGTCTCATCACCGAACAGCTCTACACTGCTCCTAGTGGTTATACGTATGTTGCATCTAAATTTCTGAGGACGTGCACAACCAACGCTCCAGACCACCGCTGGAGACACAAGGCTGATGTCATTCGTTTTTGTCGTTAAAAGGAGTTTACGCAGGGCGTAAAAATAAGGTCTTAACATGACATCACGACCATGGAGCCCGCAGCCCGCAGTCCGCAGCCCGCACACTGAAAACGACATCTTTTGATGGAGATTGTATTACATAATGCAGAGATACATCCTCTAACCTTTAGTGATTTACATCTAATGATTTCAGACGTGACGTTTTCTTCTGCGAGGACTCAGGGCTTGTTTTAATCCAACAACACAACTCTCCTTCTGACACCGCTTTGGAAGGGCGCCGTCGCTGCCTCCTTGGCTCAGGGCCACCAGAGGGCTTTTCTGTGTGCTCTATATTTGGCCTCCTCATGTGTCCTCCTCCGCTCTCCTGTTCTATTTTCAGTCTGAAGGCCTGACGCTCTGTCACAACACAGGAACTCACAAGGTGGCCTTTAGCGCCTCAGATGCTAAATGCTACCTCCAACGTAAAGTTCTGCACCTTGGCCGACGAGTCGCAGACTTTATTTATTTTCTTCAAACCCGGACACAGCGCAGTGTGGAGACAGGACGCTTATAGGTTCAAGCTAGCAACAAAAAAGGACAAAGAAATGAAGAAAAACTTAAAAACTGACCTGCAACAAAAGTTCTCCTTCAGGAATCCTGCTCTCCAAGGCTCCCGCTGATTTGCTCTCGTCATCCTTCACGCCGGCTGGAGTCGCTCCGTTCCGACCGGTGATGGCAACTGTGGAAAGGGGCAGACATGAGGGGAGGGGGGGAGGGGGGGAGACATGTTTTTAGTCCTGTGATAATGTTTGCAAAGCACTGCTGTGACTGTCAGATCGCCTCATATTAGAGATGCTAAAGATGCTTTAAACATTCAACACAATCTGAAAGTCTAACTCGCCAAATCCACAGTCTTTTATTTTGTCTAACTTGCTTACATCACGGTTTCCATGACAACAGCACATCAGTGGGACACAATGCATGTTGTATGTAGTCTTTTAAAAAAAAACCTCTGCAGGCCGAAAGCTGCACAAGTGACGCACAAGTGACCATTGGTTTTACACAAGCAGCAACCTCCGGGGTTAAAACATGAAGCTGATGTTGAAGTGTAAAATCCTGCAGTTCCTGGAGTGTCCACTAGAGGCTGGCTGCAGAAGCACAGGAAGTCACATACACACCCATTCTAAAAAGCCTGTTTTTACAGCAGAGATGAACATGTTTACAGCCTGGTTCAAAAAACCAAATAGGTGGGATTAGCTCATGTCTGGATCGGTTCAGGTGGGCGCGGTGTAACAGTTTGTCAGCAGGTTTAACACCCGCCCAACATGGCGGCTGCTGCCCATGAGCCTCCAAAGAGCCCTGCAGGAACAGACAGGTGACCTCACTCAGGCTTCATCCGTTCATATCTACAGTCTATGGTTGTATACAATCTTTCACAATGCATTGTGGGATATGATGAGTGCGCTATATAGGGTATGATGATGCTCACTCTACAACATGGCGCCTTTCACTTCATGGTGAGCAGGGATACAGCAAACAAACATCAGGGAAACGTAAAGAGGAGTTTATTCAAAGCTTTCAGGATCAGTTTAAATTACTTTGAGCACCCTTTCAAAATAAAAGCCTCCTGCACTGTAAGTCATTATTATCTTTGTTGAACTTTTGTTTTTTTTATCTCCAGCTTTAAGAACATTAAAGTGTGTGTATGTTTCTGGGATGTTCTTTCAGTAGTTTTAGACACTTCTGAGAAGTTCTCTGAGTCGTCAGGGGATCAACAATAAAGCTTCCGCCCTAAACGGATCGCCGCTCTTCACATTAAAATCACGCTCTGTAAAAAAAACTGTATTTGTGTAACGATTGTGTAACATTACACATAACTGTGTGTCTCTGCTGCGCCCCCGACTCATTGAGCCTCCACACAGCAGACTGTTATCACCACAGGTCCACACCGAGGTTTACTCGAGAACCTTCACTGTCTCTTAAAGGTACAGGAGCGTCTGGTGCAGAGAGATGGTGACGGCACCAGGTCGCTGTGTTTCATCTCGTCCCGACCTGCGTAGCGTTGGCTGTGAGCTCCACATCGAGGGACGATCAGAAATGTCCACTGTGCGTCACCCATTGGTTTCTGAAGAGCTGTTTTGAGGTTGAACGATGGCGGTCGTTGACTCTACAGAGCTCTGGATCATTCTGCAGTCGGGCGAGGGGGCAGAGCCTAGAGGCCTTCAGCATCCTCGTTAAAAAGCTGCGAGCCGCTCGCCTGACGCCTCTGATTATTCAAACTTATGAATAAGTCATCGTCTTCATTAAACCAAAACAGATGACTGATTTCTAAAAAATCACCCACTGTACGTGCGTACAGGACATCGATATCAAACTTGTTATTTTTAGCGGTCTAACTGAAAACGTTGATTTGAAACTGATTCCTGAACTAAACCGTCTAATAATGTCATCACGATAAGCCGTGACAGAGCGGCGGCAGTGATGTCATGAGAAAGAGAGCAGTGGTCCTCCACATTGATCTCTGACCCCTGCAGGAGCAGCGTGCGGCGACCCGTCATGACCTCTGACCCCTGAGGTGATGTATGACATGATTGGCTGAATGGGTTCTGGGTCAGATCTTTTGTTGTCTGCAGAGAGGACTTAACGAGGAGTCCATGATGAGAGGGGTGGGGCGCCGTCAGGAGTGTCGCAGCAGACACTGGCGAGCATATGGGCTTTGTGCGAGGAGTGGGACCAGGCCGGGACCTTCACACGAGACTCGGCTTTGCTTGGACACCCCCTGACCCTATTCCCATGCAGACCTCTTGGATTGACTTTTGGAGAACAATGTGTGACATAATCCAACATATTGGCGAGCGAGCGAGTGGCGTGGGCAATGCATCGCAGATGCTGATACGCTCCAGTGTTGCATTGTTGTCCCGTTAAGGAACAACGCCGATAGTCACGGCTGGGAAATAACGAGAACAAATCCGAATTTATCACAATAAATAAAACGCCATGTTTTGCTTTCTCACGCAGCATGTGCACGTTCCACCTCCTGAGTGGGCTTCATGACCGTTCATCAAGTCAGAGATCAGCTGACTTTAGTTAATTCATCTTTTCTGTTATCACAACAACAGAAAACAACAGCGTGCAGCGTGTTTCTACCATCAAACAACGTGCAGCGTGTTACTACCATCCAACAACGTGCAGCCTGTTACTACCATCCAACAACGTGCAGCGTGTGACTACCATCCAACAACGTGCAGCGTGTTACTACCATCCAACAACGTGCAGCGTGTGACAACCATCCAACAACGTGCAGCGTGTTACTACCATCCAACAACGTGCAGCGTGTTTCCACCATCCAACAACGTGCAGCGTGTTACTACCATCCAACAACGTGCAGCGTGTTTCTACCATCCAACAACGTGCAGCGTGTTTCCACCATCCAACAACGTGCAGCGTGTTACTACCATCCAACAACGTGCAGCGTGTTACTACCATCCAACAACAAGCAGCGTGTGACTACCATCCAACAACGTGCAGCGTGTTACTACCATCCAACAACGTGCAGCGTGTTTCTACCATCCAACAACGTGCAGCGTGTTTCTACCATCAAACAACGTGCAGCGTGTTTCTACCATCCAGCAACGTGCAGCGTGTTTCCACCATCAAACAACATGCAGCGTGTTTCCACCATCAAACAACGTGCAGCGTGTTTCTACCATCAAACAACGTGCAGCGTGTTACTACCATCCAACAACGTGCAGCCTGTTACTACCATCCAACAACGTGCAGCGTGTGACTACCATCCAACAACGTGCAGCGTGTTACTACCATCCAACAACGTGCAGCGTGTGACTACCATCCAACAGCGTGCAGCGTGTGACTACCATCCAACAGCGTGCAGCGTGTTACTACCATCCAACAGCGTGTTTCCACCATCCAACAACGTGCAGCGTGTGACTACCATCCAACAACGTGCAGCGTGTTACTACCATCCAACAACGTGCAGCGTGTTTCCACCATCCAACAACGTGCAGCGTGTTACTACCATCCAACAACGTGCAGCGTGTTTCCACCATCAAACAACGCGCAGCGTGTTTCTACCATCAAACAACGTGCAGCGTGTTTCTACCATCAAACAACGTGCAGTGTGTTACTACCATCCAACAACGTGCAGCGTGTTTCCACCATCCAACAACGTGCAGCGTGTTTCCACCATCCAACAACGTGCAGCGTGTTTCCACCATCAAACAACGTGCAGCGTGTTACTACCATCCAACAACGTGCAGCGTGTTTCTACCATCCAACAACGTGCAGCGTGTTTCTACCATCCAACAGCGTGCAGCGTGTTACTACCATCCAACAACGTGCAGCGTGTTACTACCATCCAACAGCGTGTTTCCACCATCCAACAACGTGCAGCGTGTGACTACCATCCAACAACGTGCAGCGTGTTTCCACCATCCAACAACGTGCAGCGTGTTACTACTATCCAACAGCGTGCAGCGTGTTACTACCATCCAACAACGTGCAGCGTGTTACTACCATCCAACAGCGTGTTTCCACCATCCAACAACGTGCAGCGTGTGACTACCATCCAACAACGTGCAGCGTGTTACTACCATCCAACAACGTGCAGCCTGTTACTACCATCCAACAACGTGCAGCGTGTTTCCACCATCAAACAACGTGCAGCGTGTTTCTACCATCCAACAACGTGCAGCATGTTACTACCATCCAACAACGTGCAGCGTGTTTCCACCATCCAACAACGTGCAGCGTGTTTCTACCATCCAACAACGTGCAGCGTGTTACTACCATCCAACAACGTGCAGCGTGTTACTACCATCCAACAGCGTGTTTCCACCATCCAACAACGTGCAGCGTGTGACTACCATCAAACAACGTGCAGCGTGTTACTACCATCCAACAACGTGCAGCGTGTTTCTACCATCCAACAACGTGCAGCATGTTACTACCATCCAACAACGTGCAGCGTGTTTCCACCATCAAACAACGTGCAGCGTGTTTCCACCGTCAAACAACGTGCAGCGTGTTACTACCATCCAACAGCGTGTTTCCACCATCCAACAACGTGCAGCGTGTTACCACCATCAAACAACGTGCAGCGTGTTACTACCATCCAACAGCGTGTTTCCACCATCCAACAACGTGCAGCGTGTTACCACCATCAAACAACGTGCAGCGTGTTACTACCATCCAACAACGTGCAGCCTGTTACTACCATCCAACAACGTGCAGCGTGTGACTACCATCCAACAACGTGCAGTGTGTTACTACCATCCAACAACGTGCAGCGTGTTTCTACCATCCAACAACGTGCAGCGTGTTTCTACCATCCAACAGCGTGCAGCGTGTTACTACCATCCAACAACGTGCAGCGTGTTACTACCATCCAACAGCGTGTTTCCACCATCCAACAACGTGCAGCGTGTGACTACCATCCAACAACGTGCAGCCTGTTACTACCATCCAACAACGTGCAGCGTGTGACTACCATCCAACAACGTGCAGCGTGTTACTACCATCCAACAACGTGCAGCGTGTTTCTACCATCCAACAACGTGCAGCGTGTTTCTACCATCCAACAGCGTGCAGCGTGTTACTACCATCCAACAACGTGCAGCGTGTTACTACCATCCAACAGCGTGTTTCCACCATCCAACAACGTGCAGCGTGTGACTACCATCCAACAACGTGCAGCGTGTTTCCACCATCCAACAACGTGCAGCGTGTTACTACCATCCAACAGCGTGCAGCGTGTTACTACCATCCAACAACGTGCAGCGTGTTACTACCATCCAACAGCGTGTTTCCACCATCCAACAACGTGCAGCGTGACTACCATCCAACAACGTGCAGCGTGTTACTACCATCCAACAACGTGCAGCCTGTTACTACCATCCAACAACGTGCAGCGTGTTTCCACCATCAAACAACGTGCAGCGTGTTTCTACCTTCCAACAACGTGCAGCATGTTACTACCATCCAACAACGTGCAGCGTGTTTCCACCATCCAACAACGTGCAGCCTGTTACTACCATCCAACAACGTGCAGCGTGTTTCCACCATCCAACAACGTGCAGCGTGTTTCTACCATCCAACAACGTGCAGCGTGTTACTACCATCCAACAACGTGCAGCGTGTTACTACCATCCAACAGCGTGTTTCCACCATCCAACAACGTGCAGCGTGTGACTACCATCCAACAACGTGCAGCGTGTTACTACCATCCAACAACGTGCAGCGTGTTTCCACCATCCAACAACGTGCAGCGTGTTACTACCATCCAACAACGTGCAGCCTGTTACTACCATCCAACAACGTGCAGCGTGTTTCCACCATCAAACAACGTGCAGCGTGTTTCTACCATCCAACAACGTGCAGCGTGTGACTACCATCCAACAACGTGCAGCGTGTTACTACCATCCAACAACGTGCAGCGTGTTTCCACCATCCAACAACGTGCAGCGTGTTACTACCATCCAACAACGTGCAGCCTGTTACTACCATCCAACAACGTGCAGCGTGTTTCCACCATCAAACAACGTGCAGCGTGTTTCTACCATCAAACAACGTGCAGCGTGTTTCTACCATCAAACAACGTGCAGTGTGTTACTACCATCCAACAACGTGCAGCGTGTGACTATCATCCAACAACGTGCAGCGTGTTTCTACCATCCAACAACGTGCAGCGTGTTTCTACCATCCAACAACGTGCAGCGTGTTACTACCATCCAACAGCGTGTTTCCACCATCCAACAACGTGCAGCGTGTGACTACCATCCAACAACGTGCAGCGTGTTTCTACCATCCAACAGCGTGCAGCGTGTTTCTACCATCCAACAACGTGCAGCGTGTTACTACCATCCAACAGCGTGTTTCCACCATCCAACAACGTGCAGCGTGTGACTACCATCCAACAACGTGCAGCGTGTTACTACCATCCAACAGCGTGTTTCCACCATCCAACAACGTGCAGCGTGTGACTACCATCCAACAACGTGCAGCGTGTTACTACCATCCAACAGCGTGCAGTGTGTTACTACCATCCAACAACGTGCAGCGTGTTACTACCATCCAACAGCGTGTTTCCACCATCCAACAACGTGCAGCGTGTGACTACCATCCAACAACGTGCAGCGTGTTACTACCATCCAACAACGTGCAGCCTGTTACTACCATCCAACAACGTGCAGCGTGTTTCCACCATCAAACAACGTGCAGCGTGTTTCTACCATCCAACAACGTGCAGCATGTTACTACCATCCAACAACGTGCAGCGTGTTTCCACCATCAAACAACGTGCAGCGTGTTTCCACCGTCAAACAACGTGCAGCGTGTTACTACCATCCAACAGCGTGTTTCCACCATCCAACAACGTGCAGCGTGTTACCACCATCAAACAACGTGCAGCGTGTTACTACCATCCAACAACGTGCAGCCTGTTACTACCATCCAACAACGTGCAGCGTGTGACTACCATCCAACAACGTGCAGAGTGTGACTACCATCCAACAACGTGCAGCGTGTTACTACCATCCAACAACGTGCAGCGTGTGACTACCATCCAACAACGTGCAGCGTGTTACTACCATCCAACAACGTGCAGCGTGTTACTACCATCCAACAGCGTGTTTCCACCATCCAACAACGTGCAGCGTGTGACTACCATCCAACAACGTGCAGCGTGTTACTACCATCCAACAACGTGCAGCGTGTTTCCACCATCCAACAACGTGCAGCGTGTTACTACCATCCAACAACGTGCAGCCTGTTACTACCATCCAACAACGTGCAGCGTGTTTCCACCATCAAACAACGCGCAGCGTGTTTCTACCATCAAACAACGTGCAGCGTGTTTCCACCATCAAACAACGTGCAGCGTGTTTCCACCATCCAACAACGTGCAGCGTGTTTCCACCATCAAACAACGTGCAGCCTGTTACTACCATCCAACAACGTGCAGCGTGTTTCCACCATCAAACAACGCGCAGCGTGTTACTACCATCCAACAACGTGCAGCGTGTTTCCACCATCAAACAACGCGCAGCGTGTTTCTACCATCAAACAACGTGCAGTGTGTTACTACCATCCAACAACGTGCAGCGTGTTTCCACCATCCAACAACGTGCAGCGTGTTTCCACCATCCAACAACGTGCAGCGTGTTTCCACCATCAAACAACGTGCAGCGTGTTACTACCATCCAACAACGTGCAGCGTGTTTCTACCATCCAACAACGTGCAGCGTGTTTCTACCATCCAACAACGTGCAGCGTGTTTCTACCATCCAACAACGTGCAGCGTGTTACTACCATCCAACAACGTGCAGCGTGTTTCTACCATCCAACAGCGTGCAGCGTGTTACTACCATCCAACAACATGCAGCGTGTTACTACCATCCAACAACGTGCAGCGTGTTACTACCATCCAACAACGTGTGACTACCATCCAACAACGTGCAGCGTGTTACTACCATCCAACAACGTGTGACTACCATCCAACAACGTGCAGCGTGTTTCCACCATCCAACAACGTGCAGCGTGTTACTACCATCCAACAGCGTGTTTCCACCATCCAACAACGTGCAGCGTGTTTCCACCATCCAACAACGTGCAGCGTGTTACTACCATCCAACAGCGTGTTTCCACCATCCAACAACGTGCAGCGTGTTTCTACCATCCAACAACGTGCAGCGTGTTACTACCATCCAACAACAAGCACTACCATCCAACAACGTGCAGCGTGTTACTACCATCCAACAACGTGCAGCGTGTTTCTACCATCCAACAACGTGCAGCGTGTTTCCACCATCCAACAACGTGCAGCGTGTTACTACCATCCAACAGCGTGTTTCCACCATCCAACAGCGTGCAGCGTGTTACTACCATCCAACAACGTGCAGCGTGTTACTACCATCCAACAGCGTGTTTCCACCATCCAACAACGTGCAGCGTGTGACTACCATCCAACAACGTGCAGCGTGTTTCCACCATCCAACAACGTGCAGCGTGTTACTACCATCCAACAGCGTGCAGCGTGTTACTACCATCCAACAACGTGCAGCGTGTTACTACCATCCAACAGCGTGTTTCCACCATCCAACAACGTGCAGCGTGACTACCATCCAACAACGTGCAGCGTGTTACTACCATCCAACAACGTGCAGCCTGTTACTACCATCCAACAACGTGCAGCGTGTTTCCACCATCAAACAACGTGCAGCGTGTTTCTACCATCCAACAACGTGCAGCATGTTACTACCATCCAACAACGTGCAGCGTGTTTCCACCATCCAACAACGTGCAGCCTGTTACTACCATCCAACAACGTGCAGCGTGTTTCCACCATCCAACAACGTGCAGCGTGTTTCTACCATCCAACAACGTGCAGCGTGTTACTACCATCCAACAACGTGCAGCGTGTTACTACCATCCAACAACGTGCAGCGTGTTTCCACCATCCAACAACGTGCAGCGTGTTACTACCATCCAACAACGTGCAGCCTGTTACTACCATCCAACAACGTGCAGCGTGTTTCCACCATCAAACAACGTGCAGCGTGTTTCTACCATCAAACAACGTGCAGCGTGTTTCTACCATCAAACAACGTGCAGTGTGTTACTACCATCCAACAACGTGCAGCGTGTGACTATCATCCAACAACGTGCAGCGTGTTTCTACCATCCAACAACGTGCAGCGTGTTTCTACCATCCAACAACGTGCAGCGTGTTACTACCATCCAACAGCGTGTTTCCACCATCCAACAACGTGCAGCGTGTGACTACCATCCAACAACGTGCAGCGTGTTTCTACCATCCAACAGCGTGCAGCGTGTTTCTACCATCCAACAACGTGCAGCGTGTTACTACCATCCAACAGCGTGTTTCCACCATCCAACAACGTGCAGCGTGTGACTACCATCCAACAACGTGCAGCGTGTTTCCACCATTCAACAACGTGCAGCGTGTTACTACCATCCAACAACGTGCAGCGTGTTACTACCATCCAACAGCGTGCAGTGTGTTACTACCATCCAACAACGTGCAGCGTGTTACTACCATCCAACAGCGTGTTTCCACCATCCAACAACGTGCAGCGTGTGACTACCATCCAACAACGTGCAGCGTGTTACTACCATCCAACAACGTGCAGCCTGTTACTACCATCCAACAACGTGCAGCGTGTTTCCACCATCAAACAACGTGCAGCCTGTTACTACCATCCAACAACGTGCAGCGTGTTTCCACCATCAAACAACGCGCAGCGTGTTACTACCATCCAACAACGTGCAGCGTGTTTCCACCATCAAACAACGCGCAGCGTGTTTCTACCATCAAACAACGTGCAGTGTGTTACTACCATCCAACAACGTGCAGCGTGTTTCCACCATCCAACAACGTGCAGCGTGTTTCCACCATCCAACAACGTGCAGCGTGTTTCCACCATCAAACAACGTGCAGCGTGTTACTACCATCCAACAACGTGCAGCGTGTTTCTACCATCCAACAACGTGCAGCGTGTTTCTACCATCCAACAACGTGCAGCGTGTTTCTACCATCCAACAACGTGCAGCGTGTTACTACCATCCAACAACGTGCAGCGTGTTTCTACCATCCAACAGCGTGCAGCGTGTTACTACCATCCAACAACATGCAGCGTGTTACTACCATCCAACAGCGTGTTTCCACCATCCAACAACGTGCAGCGTGTGACTACCATCCAACAACGTGCAGCGTGTTACTACCATCCAACAACGTGCAGCGTGTTACTACCATCCAACAACGTGTGACTACCATCCAACAACGTGCAGCGTGTTACTACCATCCAACAACGTGTGACTACCATCCAACAACGTGCAGCGTGTTTCCACCATCCAACAACGTGCAGCGTGTTACTACCATCCAACAGCGTGTTTCCACCATCCAACAACGTGCAGCGTGTTTCCACCATCCAACAACGTGCAGCGTGTTACTACCATCCAACAGCGTGTTTCCACCATCCAACAACGTGCAGCGTGTTTCTACCATCCAACAACGTGCAGCGTGTTACTACCATCCAACAACAAGCACTACCATCCAACAACGTGCAGCGTGTTACTACCATCCAACAACGTGCAGCGTGTTTCTACCATCCAACAACGTGCAGCGTGTTTCTACCATCCAACAACGTGCAGCGTGTTTCTACCATCCAACAGCGTGTTTCTACCATCCAACAACGTGCAGCGTGTTTCCACCATCCAACAACGTGCAGCGTGTTACTACCATCCAACAGCGTGTTTCCACCATCCAACAACGTGCAGCGTGTTTCCACCATCCAACAACGTGCAGCGTGTTACTACCATCCAACAACGTGCAGCGTGTTACTACCATCCAACAACAAGCACTACCATCCAACAACGTGCAGCGTGTTACTACCGTCCAACAACGTGCAGCGTGTTTCTACCATCCAACAACGTGCAGCGTGTTTCTACCATCCAACAACGTGCAGCGTGTTTCCACCATCCAACAACGTGCAGCGTGTTTCTACCATCCAACAACGTGCAGCGTGTTTCTACCATCCAACAACGTGCAGCCTGTTACTACCATCCAACAACGTGCAGCGTGTTTCTACCATCAAACAACGTGCAGCGTGTTTCTACCATCCAACAACGTGCAGCCTGTTACTACCATCCAACAACGTGCAGCGTGTTTCTACCATCAAACAACGTGCAGCGTGTTTCTACCGTCCAACAACGTGCAGCGTGTTTCTACCATCCAACAACGTGCAGCGTGTTTCTACCATCCAACAACGTGCAGCGTGTTTCTACCATCCAACAACGTGCAGCGTGTTTCTACCATCCAACAACGTCTCTCTCATGAAGTGTTCCAACATGAAGTGTTCCAACATGAAGTGTTCCAACATGAACCGAGAGAATAAATTAATTAATTTAAGTTCCAGGACCGCCCAGACAAATCAAATGAAGTCCTTTGAGAGGACAGATCTTTGTGTCCTGGAGCCGTGACCCCGGGGCCAGCTTGGCTCAGGTCCCGGCCTTCATCATGAAGCCTGCAGGGTAAAGCTTAGTGACACCGTTCCACAGAGAGCCAGACTGAGTCTGGGTGTTTTCTGGGGTTTATCTCCCAGAAGGCTTTGCTCTGATGGAAGCTGAGCCCCCCCCCCCCCAAAATAAAACATGTAGCACACTCCAAATATTCAGCAAACATTTGACCACTTTCAATTTGTCCCACCATGCTATTTACAACGAGGATTAGCGAGGATGTTCTGTGCTGCTGCCGCTTCAATTTAATACTCA
>NC_089207.1:348004-355504 GCF_963930695.1 Labrus bergylta | reverse complement strand
TGCGTTTCTATAGCAACATGAAAACAATCTTAGAAGCTTCTCATGTCATATTAAAGTTCTGAGATCAGTGGTGGAGATTTTTGCACCGGCGGCGTCCACGTCCTCAGTTTCAGAGCGCTTCTCACCACCGCTCATTGTTGCTAGGATACAAAATGTAACTTGTGCTTCCCTCGTTAGTCACCATTTAATAAACTCGTATTTTCTGTTATGGAGGGAAATATATCAACATGAAAACTGAGAGCAGAAATCAGAGAGTTCCCTCCAAACAACCAGTTTCCTCTCCAGAAGTCCCACCCCTTCTTGATTTTGATTGGTCGGTCAGGGAGAAGTGACATTGCCCCGCCACCCTCTGGAGTTTACTCCCAAAAACCGTCAGAGCCGAAATATTTCCGGTTTTCATGATTTCATGTTTTAAATTAATTGATAAGTAAAAACTGACCTGAGGGCCACATTGAGGGTTGATGGGGGCCGCTTGTGGTCCCCAGGCCGCCAGTTGCCCACCCCTGTCTTAGACCATCTCTGCTCTGTTCTTCGTTAAGCGTCTTCAAGTCGTTAGAAAAGCGATTTAAAAGACGTATTTATGATTAGAGTAATCATGTTCATGTGCCTCAGACTTTCACAGCTTTAGGTCTTTACAGGTGAGTTTACGTTTGTCCTGCAGGGTCGCACCTGAAGACGTGAAAGGTTGAACCTGTGCAGCGCTCGGACGTGTTCACAGATCAAAGTCGAGCAGGTCGACGAACCGATGAGTGAGTCTGAATGTGACATCATAAGAACGCAGATGATCTCAGAATCATAAATACATATGAGACATGTTTGTGACTTTAACAGTTTGAACCTGAAGTGTCTCTGGAGCTGAAACCCTAACCCCTCAGAAGGTCAAAGGTCGGAGAGCAGAAACATACTCAGAAGCATATCAGGGATTTTTCACGTTACGTTAGCTGTAACAACAGTAGCCCTGCTGTAAAAACACCACATGTGGCCTTTAAAGGGTTAAAAACACACACACAGGAAGGAGGTTGAAACAGCACGATCAGCTGACACCACATTGTGTAACGTTTGAATGACAGATCCGTCGTCATGGGACACTAACTGATTTCCATGTTTAACTCGTTAGCTTGCGCGGTCGTGTTGTCACGCGGCATTAATGATCCAAACGACAACAGCTGTGAAGACGACTCTCGTGACAGCTCCCCTCACACCCCGAGTGGGGGGGATCTCCTCGTTTTACCGGTTTTAGGACGAGTCACCGCCCCTCTCCTCTGACTGGCTGAGAGCGGCGAGCCCATTGTAGCTCCTTGACAAAACAAAGATGGCAGCTGGTCTGGATGATACTGTGAGGAAGATTAAGCAGAGCTCGGCTTTGTTCAACTCCTCTGACCTGCACAGAAACAAATGTTTTTAATGTGTGAAGATAAAGATCTCCATGATGAGAAACACTTCAATGAGTCTTAGCATCATTTAGCTTCCAGCAGCTAAACATCAGAACACATTAGCATTAGCAGTGTTAGCATTCCTCGTGTGCACTGAGTCATCGTTCAGACAGAACACACTTCTAGATTCCTCCAACAAGAAGGATATTTTGCGCTAAATACAAATAAAAATCTAGGGCTGCTGGCAGAATGAGCTGAGGGCGGTGGGTCCTCGGGGTCCGCGGAGCTGCTTCTATAAGAGCCCTGAGCTCGTTAATTACTTAGAGACTGTCCAGGAAGTAGGCTAATGCAGTTAGACAAGAGGGTTTGTCTATAGGTCGCACTTTGACCTATGCTACTGAAATCCTTTTATTAATAATTCACTCTGACAGGAGCGGCCAGCAATTACCTCCACATGTAAACGAAGGGGAATAAAAAAAACAACTTCTATTGATAGCTCTGATTCATCAGGGAAGGGGGGGAGGGGATAGGAGGGTCTTGCTCCCTCTGAGGAAGGCTGAGCCCCCCCCCTCCCCCACTTTGCCCCCAGTTCTCCCAGTAAGTTAGATAAGATATATGTAGGAATCAAAAATACAATGTTCTACTGTTTATTACAAGAAAGACGATGCTAATAGCTAATATGATAGAGTTCAAAATGCTCAACATGGAGGCTAACTGATGAAGAAGAGGACAGCCTGAAGGAGCATCATTGATATGAAAGTTAATGTTGTGAGCTTAAAGGTCCAGTCAGTGAGCTGTGTAGAGAGTGAGATGATAAAGGTATCTTACTCTCTGATCATTAAGGAAACATGCTATGTTGAAGTGCTGGCTTCTCTGACAACAATGCAGCAGCCAGTATGTCCTCCTTCTAACTTTAGATTCTGCTCCTGAATGCTCTGGATTTGTTTGGACCAGAGAAGGTAGGCGCTTTTAAGACACACCCCCCACACGGCCGTTTTGGACGCCCCTCGGTTTGTCAGATATGAGAGCAGTTATCAGGTCAACAGGTGTTGCAGCGATGGAAGAGAAGTGGTTCAGATAGAAGTGATTGTACCCGACCGAGACAGATCACTACAATGTTTAGAATTTAGACTGCAGTACCCATTTTAACCACTAGGGGTCAGAGTTACATACTGCTCCTTTAAGATAAGCTGCTCTCTTATGCTGTGTGCCTTGGGCTAACATTAGCTTCAGCTGGCAGGCAGCTGCTAGCTGGCTAACGAGGGCCACTAATGAAAGTTCTAATTCAAGCTTTTTCTTTTACTCTTAGCTAAAAACATTTGAGAGTCACATGGTGATTATTAATTAGATCAAAGCCGCTCTGAAATCATTAAAAAGGCTTCAGGCTCCAGTCACAAGCCTTAACATTATCACAACATACAAACCCAACACACACACACACACACAGTAAAAACAGGAAATGCATTTCATCCATCCTCTTCAGAAACCCACTCTCACCGTGTCAGCAGCGCTGTATCCAGTCCGTCTCACCCCAAACAGACATTTCAAAAAGGCTGCTGCCTTAAACAAACATTGCTCTGCCTCCATTTCATAAATTCTTTAAACTCCAGAGTTTCTCTGAATTATTCATGCTTCAAGAGCATCTGACGGCCGCATTGCAGCATTCTCTTTGAAAGATCGGCGCCTAAAATAACAATGTCTTCACTCCGTATAGTGGAGGACCACCGTACATATCAAATCCGTTGGCATGCGACCGTTTTCCACGCTTCGGCGTATGGTTTTAATGGCGACCAAGCAGAGAAGAAGTGACGTCACACATACACACACAGAGAGACATGAGTGTCCATGAAATATTGAGGGCTTCTTCCCTGGATGAAATCATCCGAACAAGGCGGTGGCTGGGCGCTCTTCTCTTTCTGACTGTGGTGGTCTCCACATGATGAGATGAGCCGTGAGATGTTGGGAAACACATCCAGCACAAATACAGAGGCGGCGACTCGGATGTTGTGACATCCTGCTGATGTTTGGAGGGACTGAAGCAGTAACTGGGGCGTTCAGAAACATCCTCCCTCTCTTCTCTGCTCCCTCGTGTTTAGTTTGAGGTTTACTCACTTCTCCTCATTGCTGTTACCAAAGGTGATGAAGAGCAGCTGGGATTCGTTTTGTATAAATATCGATAATGAGAACGTTATTCATGTGCAAAGATCAGCAAAGCAAAGACTTCGATCCATGTGTGTTGAACTGAGAGAGGTCATGCTAGCTAAAAGAGTTGACTAACAGTCGTATTTACACATTGACTTCTAAGCTAGTCACCGATCCATTCAAGAAGGGGTTAAGATTTTAAGATGGTAGCACTTTAGCTTGCTGGTAAGCTAGCAAGCTAATGGCTAGTGTTTCCACTTGACTCTATGACTACAAACACATGACACTGATCCTGGGTTTTAAAGAGCATTTTCACTTCCTGTGGAACAGAAAGCGGCGCTCTCTTCTTAAGGCGCTAATGACCTGTCATCCTTTATTTTGAAGGCTGGCGTTGCAAACGTTGCATTATTTCAGTGGTCAATTTTTGTCCTTAGATTCTGTAAAATGTGGTCAAAGTCAGACGCTTCCGGTCACTTTTGGTTCAGTTTGGTACGGTAAACTCTGATCTTCTTTCCACAGCCAACCGTACTCAAGCAGGGTAGACGCTAGCCGCGTCAGCTACGTATTAGCATGACATTAAAGCCGCGTGACACAGTGTAGCCTGCAAATGAATTCAACACAGAAGAGCCTAACTTAGCCCTTTGTGCTAAGCTAGCCCTTTGTGCTTTTTGTTCAGAGTTACATGGTGATGAAACACGATGATGCAGGTTTTCATTTACCAGAGAAGAAGTTCTTGGCGCGTAGGTAGCTGACGCTCAGGCGCAGGATGGAGAGTTTGTCCAGACTGGCGGTGACCTCCTCGGGGAACGGCAGCAGGCTGGCCAAACGCTCCAGTTCCCCGTTCAGCCGGTCCCGGTGCCGTTTGGACGGGTTGGACTTTGCCCCTTCAGTCGGAGTCTGCTTCACCCTGATGGATGTTAGAAATAGAGAAATCGTTTAACAGGTCGTTTAAGCCTCACGGGGAAACCAACCCTTCATTTAAATAAATCTTTATTCATCCCCAACCACTTCCTGTTTCTGGACTTAACTTCATGTTCTAACCTTCCATCTACCTTTTTAACTGTATTTCAAAATAAAAGCATACAGCAAGTAAATCATTCTCTTAAGACAGAACAAACTTTCAAAATAAAAGTCTAACAATTTTTATCTTAAAATTCAAAATAACTGAATTTCAAAAATGCGATTAATCACAATTTTTTAAAAGTAATCATTTGACAGGGCTTGGGTGTACTCGGTCTTTCTCACTCCATGTCCTATTGTTTACGGTGAGAAGGCAGACTCAGAGGGCAGAATAAACACCTAGCTGTGGGAGTGTCATCCACCTGGGGGAGGGGCTACTGCCCTTTGTGATGTCATAAAGGGCAGGATGGACTTTTCTCATCATTGGGGGGTTTGTAGACAGACTAGAGACACATATTAGAGGAACATGGAGAAGAGGATTTTACAGAATGTGTGACCTTTAACTTGAGTTTTTTTGGGGAGTTTTTGGAAACATTTCTGCAGCTGAAGTCAAACTGAGCTCGTCTGAGTCTCACATGTTTATTATTGATGTGCGATCGTGTGTAACCACGTTCATCTTCGCTGTGCGGACGACTCGATGTGATAAAGGATCACGTCAGTAATAAGATAATATCTTCCAAAGCAAAGCGCGTTGGAGTTATTGAAGAGAGAGAGAGCATCGTCTCGTTGGAGCTGCTTCTGTTTTTTGAGACCATGAGCGGCGTCGCAGCGACACGAGTTGACATCTGCCACGACGGCTGCAACACACTGACGCTGTCACATTTCATCAGAGCGAGAGCGTGGACGGCGTTCTGTTGTTCAGTGTGTGTCACTGAGCTTCACCTGCACAGCTGCTCACATATTTATACCTTTATTCACATTTCACTTCACTTGTCTTCGTCTTCTCATGTGAACACACGGCCTGCGGTGTGAATCCACTCGTCCTGATCACGCCGCGTCCACGCCTTCACTTCCTTCGAGCTTTGTCAACTTAAGACATCAGAATAAACGTCCAAAACACCAGATAGTTTCCCACATACATCCCAGGTTGTGCATCCATTTCTATCTGCTGATCTTTTAACATAATCCCATCTCACAGATCGTCATCATCGTAACTCTTTACACCAGAACAAAGGTCTCGTCTCGAAAGGGGAAGTATTTTTACTCGGTCTTGGACTGGGTGGACTTTTAAAACAGGACCGGTCAAGATCAATCAAGGTCGGTTACTTTTCCACGTCATCACTGTGATTAGAAGGAAAACGTCTCTTTCTAAAAGAACAAATAACTTCAATTCATCTATAGTTTGATTTTTATCCCCGGTACGTCTGCACACTTCCCGGTGTTACAGTCTAAGTGAGGGACACGCCCCCTGAACACAACATGATGATTTTACAGAGATATTTATGGTCTTGGTCTCAGTTTGGAGATTCATTTAAAGACTGACGTTGTAACCGCTAACACGCTAATAATGACATCAGCTACATCTGGTGCAACCATCTTTTTATTTTCTTTGCATCAATGATCCGTGTCATTGCTCTGATAAAAACAATAATGTCAAATGACTTATTGTCGTTTACATTTATTACAGATTTAATAATTTAACCTCCGTTCACCGGGACTGCACAATTAATCACACTCGATAAGAACCAAAAAGCCAAAGTTTGAATTTGTTACAATAAATAAGTAAAAAAAAATCACGATAACAAACACTGCTCTCTCTCTCTCTCTCTCTCTCTCTCTACCTCTCTCTCTCTCTGTCTCTCTCTCTCTCTGTCTCTCTCTGTGTCTCTCTCTCTCTCTGTCTCTCTCTCTGTCTCTCTCTCTCTCTGTCTCTCTCTGTCTCTCTCTGTGTCTCTCTCTCTCTCTGTCTCTCTCTCTGTCTCTCTCTCTCTCTGTCTCTCTCTGTGTCTCTCTCTCTCTCCTCCTCTCTCTTCCTTCTGCAAACAGTTGTAGAGTTAATGTTGATTTATTTATCGTACTGCAGAATCAGAAAATGTTATTTCATTCATTTCTGCTGTTTTTATTAAAACATGGATGAATATATTTCAGTGTTTTGTGAAATACTGAAACATATATAAAATATTAATTTTCATGTATTCATTTCAGAAGAATAAAACTGAAGCATGATGTCATTGTGCTCCTTGAGGTTTGAGGTTTGAGGTGTTTTAGTAGCTAACTCCACTCTTCTGAAGTCGGCCATGTTTGTTGTTGCTGTGCGATATATAAACCGTTATCACGATTTTATTTTATTTTATCATATAAGAAATAAACCTTTATTATCGTGAACAATACGAGACAACTCTATTGAGGATTGATTTGTGTTTTCATATCGTGGGGGCCGGCTGCTTATTTTATGTTTTCATAAAATGAAAAAAGAGAAAATGACAAAAGATTCTGCAGTTTGAATCTGTGACGTCACAGAGGAGGATTATGAGGATTTCTTTAGAGTCCTGTTTGTTATTGTTCATCACAGATCAGTCTTTAAACTCTTTAAACTCTAAAACTCTCCACGTCTCCTCCTTCCTGTGACACTGGTTCAGACTGAGAGCCAATCAGGAGCTCAAACATTTAGTGGCACGTGCAGATACATTTCAAACAGCTCTGTTTGCAGTTTGGAGATTTTCACCTCACAAACAGAAAGAAGAGAAGCAGCTCTCTGATGCAGAGTCGGCCTTCAGCTCGGGATAACGGCAGGGAAATGGCGTCTGATTGACGGCGCTCCGGTATGATGTCATACCGAGGACAAAAAAACAGACTTTAAAATGACATCAAATAATTTATCTTTCATTTACATTTATTTAAATATTTAGAGAAGACGGTTTTTAGTGTAACAGTCACGTTAAAGAATTTAAAACAAGAAGGCCTGTGTATGAGAGGAGAGCTGCAGGGACCGAATATTCATCCTAAAGATTACTGAATAAAAACAACACATTTTAAAACCTCTGAATAAATATCAAAACTCTGATGATTTTAAAAGTCATCCCTC
>NC_089207.1:335504-343004 GCF_963930695.1 Labrus bergylta | reverse complement strand
ATCATCACTTCAGCCTCCAGGAGCTGCAGAGCTTTAGTGTTTGTTTAGACACAGTGGCGTCCCGCAGGGAGGACGCCACACAAGCCGTAAATGTGTTTTTCATGCTCTGAGCTCCACAGAACGAGGAGGACAGAGTGCTGAGGGGTTAGTCGAGGTCGTCTGCCTGCAGGAGAGCCGAGCACTTAGACGTCCAGTCAGACCTGAAGGAGCACGCCGAGCTCGTCCAGCGTGTTTAGACGGACAACATTTACACTTTGTGTAAGCTGCTACATGCCTTCTCTTTAAAGGTGGAGCGGAGCGCTCGCTGCAGGAACAGCTCCATCGACCACATCGTGAGGTTTATGATTTTTTATCATCAGAGTTTCTCCTCAGGAACTGGAACTTAATGAAACCATGACTTTATGTAAGGTGTCCACATAAATAACTACAGATTCATTAAAGGAGTCAGCAGCTTGTTCCTTCAAAATAAAATACAGACGTATGTAGGGACCTTCAAAATAAAATGCAGTTTTAAGCTGGTGTGTTTCCTCCAGCCAAAGAGAGCGCAGCAGGTGAGTTTAGGAGTGGATACTATTCAGTGATTGGACGAGATTCAAACTGGTGAATATGACGGACGTGGACGTAGCAGCGTGCAGGTGGCACCCTGACATTCCCAACTTATGATAAAGGACAAGCCAATAATGAGTACTGTACCAAACCGGACTGAACCGGACTGAACCGGACTGAACCGGACTGAACCGGACCGCTTGGTGGAAACGCGGCTCTGTCAGGACGGCTGAATGAAGGACTTTTGTTAAGGTTTCACTCAAATAATACAGAAAAAGTAAACTGTTCCCATTATCCCCTTCCTTTTATCTGTGACTCTGATAAGGGTCTTTTTCATTCAGATGTAAAATCTCTGTTATTCTTCTGTGGTCTGCTCCACAGATCCAAACTGTTGATATGTGGATTTCACAAATCGCAGCCTTACTCCCTTTGACTCATGACCTCAGTCATAAAACTGAAGAATGCTGGAGACTGTGGAAGGATTCTTTCCTTCAGAGACTCTGAAGCAGACAACCTGCAAGACACTGTGGAACTTCAACTGCAAACCTGTCTGTGCTACTCATTTATTTTCTGCTTCATTCACACTGTTACTATTTCTGTGTGAATACTCGTCTATATCTATGTATACAAATATTTTTGTTTTTCTCTGTGATATTTCTGATGTCTTTGTAAACATTATTCTCAGCATCTGTTAGTTTGAGTTTTGTTTAGTTTATTTTCAGTTTTGTTCTTATTGTTTGTTTCCCCTCTAAATTTAAAAACTCAATCAATTAAAATAATAATAATAATACAGAAAAAAACAGGAAATGACATCAGAAGAAGGAATAACCACCAGAGCAGATCATGACACTAGTGCTGTTTTTCTAGGGCGAGTAGAGGGAGAGGGCGCCCTCTAGTGGAGAAACAGCTAAACAGCTCTAAAGCATATTACAGTTTCTCTTATTTTGTTCAAACAGGAAAGAGAAAGTTCTTCAAACTTAAAGCTCCTGTTTGAACTCTGAGACTCACATGTAACACTTGACCTTTTACAGTCAGTATTAAATCACACCAGGGATTCGTCCAGAAAATTAACCTAATTAGTTTAAACTATGAATTAAATAAACCCAAAAATTAATACATTTAACCCAACACAGCTTATCCCAGTACTTATTTTATATTTGTTTGTGAAATCCCCAAAAATAATGTAACCCCACACGGAGCGTTGCGTCACCAAACAATTTAATTATAACAAAAATATCCCTTTAAGTAATCCCTTTATAACTCCAAAATAAACTAAAAGTCCCCAACAAACAAAGTATACATTAAGAACCCCGAAAATTAGATTGAATTGTCTTTTTATCTCTTTTTAAAGTCCAACGAAAATAACCCACCGATGTGGCTGTTCGCTCCTCCGAAACGTTTTTCTCATAAAAAAAGTAATCCAACAAAAATTGAACCGGTCGCTGGTATACCTGAACGAAAAAATAAACGAGCTCACCAAAATCCAGGCAGAAAGAATAATCCGGTCAGTCGGACCTCCATTGTTCCAGCCCGACCTCACGTATCTGAACGCGGGGGGGCTAACCACTGTACCACCCTGCAGCCCTCATTCCTCCATTCATACCCTGAATAATGTCTCAAAGAGACAAACAGTGTTGAATAAAGTTTCTCAGATTAATAAAGAGACAAACAGTGTTGAATAAAGTTTCTCAGATTAATAAAGAGACAAACAGTGTTGAATAAAGTTTCTCAGATTAATAAAGAGACAAACAGTGTTGAATAAAGTTTCTCAGATTAATAAAGAGACAAACACAGTTTCTGTTTTAAATCATTGCACAAATGTTTTTATGAAAAGTGAAGTAGACACGAGATGGTTATGTGTTCGACAGGATATAGAAGCAATAACTACGTGAGTAAATAAACGTTTACATGAAGATGAATAGTTGAGATTTTTTTGTCTTTTTGTTGCTATGGTTTACAGAAATATGGCTCTCATGAAGGCACACGTTAGCTTGAACACATGGACGCGGCGGTGAGTCGAACGTCCTGCTCCAGGTCGGTTCTCTCGTGTGTGACCGAGAGGACCGAGTGTCCGAGCGGCGTGTTATAGGCGGGTCGTCCGTCAGCGCCCACGGTCTGTTTAAAAGAGGTGACCGATGAGAGCGCCACATCCACATACTCTGACCAAACGACCCTGGCCACGCCCCCTTTCTGAGTGAAAATGTTCCGTCTTAAATGAACAATCGGAGGAACACGATGACTTTACTGAACATCAGAAAGTTATAAAAACACGTTTAAAGACGTTCATTCAGCCTCTCGCCGTTTAACTGGACCATCGAGCGCTCTCATCACTCAACAAGACCAATCAGAACGCAGCACACAGAAGAGTCCCGGACCGTCTGATCAAACGTTTTCAAAATAAAGCGATGAGGTGAAATACTGAGTGAAGCTGCCGTGGTCACGCTGCTCTCTGTGATGTCACAAACATCAGCTGGTTAAAGGAGCCCGAGCCGCCCGAGAGGCACGCATGGAAACACAGCGGAGTAGATATGATCACTCCATTTTTAAAACGAGAGAAACGTTTCCATCTCTACTGAGACATAGTAGGCATAGCGAGAGGTCAACGCTAAAGAGAGAGATTCAAGATGGCGTCACGCTCTTTAAAGGCACTCAGGAATAAAACGTCCCACAGACATGACGAGCTGCTCTGGATCAGTGTAAGAGTGTAAGTTCTAGAAACACCAGCTCTATAATTTAACCCTCAGGTATCAGTTTCATTTACAACCCTCTTCAGTCACTAAGGACAAAAATGTCCACTTTCAAAAAAATATTATTCAAAAAAATATTGAATAATTATCAGGAATTTAACCCTTTAAATGCCAGTTTGATTACATGATTCTGGCATTTAAAGGGTTAAATTCCTAAAAATGATTGAATGTTTGGTAGTTTTGAGCAGGGATGAAGTTGTTTAAGAGATTTATGCTGAAAAAACTAGAAAAAAAAATCAATCTGTTCTATTTTTATATCAGCTTTTTGGAAGTGGATATTTTTGTCCTTAGTGACTTCAGAGGGGAATAAACATGTTTCAGTGTTCTATTGATCTACTAAAAAAAATGTGCATACCAAAATTTGTCAAGAGAGAAACTTTCTTACAATAAATGTGTTCCATATGCACTAACAGACAAAATGATGAGCAGATGAAGAGGAAACATTTGACCAAATGGACAGAAATGTCCATAGTGATGCCTGAGGGTTAAAGATGTTTTTTTTATAACCAGCTGTGTAAACGTGTTCTGTTTGGACGGCTCAGGTAAAATAACATCTGGATTAAAGATCGACCTCCAGCTGTGAATAACCAGCGACTGGAGGTCAGCCTACAGCCCGGCGCAGTATGAAGAACATCTTGGTACTGAAGAGACGTTTAGCAGAAGGTGTTCCTCAGAGCTCTTATCTAAGATTTCATTTGTTTGTTTTTTTAACTTTAGCAGCTGGAGTAAAGAGATGCATTTCTATGTTTGTTATTAAAATCTGAACAGTCTTTGGTCTACGTCTCAGAAAGTCTCCCGTCCCATTCAGGAGAGACGTTACCCCCCTCCCCCCCCAAAAAAACCCTCCACACCATGTGGAGCCGGTTCAGGACCACTAAGATCAGCGTCCTCTTCCTGGACTCAGCAGGAGAGAGAGATGAAGACTGAAACATGCTCCAGCTGCAACAGGAACACTTGAGGGGGCGTGGCTAAATCAGAAAGGAGAGAAAACGCGTGTCGGCCTAATGGCGTCGGTCAGGGCGTTTGGTAGCATGCAGGAGGTCGACCTTTAAGGAGCATGGGGGATGGTCTAAGATTTTCTCAGATTCTGGTTCTAAGTTCTGATGTCTTCTGAAACATTTCCTCTGAGTGACTCTGGTTAAAACATTTATCACGAGCTGATAAGATTTACGGGTGTTTGCGGCGTCATTACGTTACATTTATAAACAGGAAACAGCGAGAAGGACTTCCTGTTTCATCTCTGAGTAACTTTAAACATGTCTCGACCTCTTTTCTTTACACAGACTTTTATAAACGCTTCGAGAGAGCGTCTCCACTCTTCAGCTTTTTAGTTGACTTGGTCAATAATCGGCTGAATTCGGCGAGTTTCCCTTTAGAACGAGTTTCTTTGGCTTTTTGGATGAGCGACCGTCTCTCAGCTGGCTCTCGCTCCGTCCTGGTAAATGCACTTGTGGCTTTTTTTACTTCATTATGAATAAAGTGAATCTTTAAAACAACAACAACAACAACAACAACAACAACAACAACAACAGGACGAAATACAAACGGATATAAAATGACCACGAGTGGGGGCGCCCGTGATGAAGCTCTGATACAGGCGATTATACTGTTTGTCTTTTTCTGTCTTCTGCACTTCCTCTGGATGCGTTGCTATAGAAACGGGACTTCACTGCGGCGGGTACACGGCCACGTCTCGAGCGAGACATAGAAGCCCGTGGCGTCCAGCGGCAAGTCGTTCATCCTGCTGAAGAGAGCAGAGAGGACAGAAGGGGTTAACAGAGTTCTTCTTTTGATGGATATGAAAGGATTTCTAGGAGAAGTTGTTCAACTCACAGTGGAACATGTTGACTTGTGCCGGTCTGTGGCGGGTCCAGGTAGTGCTGAATGTTGAGCGCGCGCTCGGAGGACGACGACGTGTTGGGCGGCGCCGTCAGTGGGCTGATGTCGACGCTCTTCTGGTCGATGGCGGACGTTCCCACCACCGGCTCGCTGTGGCTCCACTGGAAGTAGCAGGAGCCCTGTGGAGGACTCTGATCCAGAGTCCCGTCGACCCCCCTCAGGCCTGCAGACCCGGCGAGAGACAGGGCGGCGCCCCCTGCTGGACTGGAGGAAAAGTTCTGGTTGAACATGCAGCTGCTTTGAGCGGCCGTCTGTCCGCATGCTAGCCCCCCCTGCTGAACATGGCTCAGTCCTGCACCCCCCCTCTGCCAGAGTCCAGCATGTGGGAGGGTCTCTGGAGTCTGGCTGTGGCACGCCGCCATCTGCTCGTGTGCCTTCTGCATGACGCTGACGCCAAGGTGAGTCTGCTGCTGCGGCCACTGCTGGACCTGCTGGACCTGCTGGACCTGCTGGACCTGCTGGACCTGCTGGACCTGCTGGACCTGCTGGCTGAGGGGTCCCAGAGGGGGGCTTCCCTGGAGACACCCTGTGGTGAACGAGAGGGGGATTTTAGGGGTGGAGTTGAAGTCATTGCATGGGATCAGGGGGGGCATGGCGTCTGTTACACTGGGCGCTACACGGGTCGGGGGCTTCAGCGAGCTCTGCAGGAAGAGTCTGTTTGGTGGATTCTGAAAACCGTTCTGAGGAGACGGGAGAACGCCGTGAGAGAAGTTCATGAGGCCGTTAGAGGCCGGCCCACAGGACTGAAAGGGGGCGGAGGGATCAGGAAGCGTGAGCTCCGGGAGCTCGATGGACGGGCTGTAGATATCGTGGAGCTGCAGAGCCTGAAGGGGGGGGCGGGGAGGCGGCGTCGGAGCGAGGGGTGGGGCCGAGGTGGGAGAGTCTCTGAGTGTTTACATCCTGATGGTGAGCGTAGGCGCCGCTCAGGGGGTCGTAAGTGTGATCGGGACTCTGCGCCTGAAACAACAGCGGGTCACAGAGTCCACCAGAGACCTCGGGGAAGAGATCCCGCTGGTGGTCGTTGTTGGCGGAGAGGCAGGCGGGAGGAACGCCGCTCAGACACTCCTCCCCCTTCTCCTTGAACAGAACGTTATCGATGTAGTCAAAGATGTCGTTAGTGAGGATGCTGTCCAGCTCCGAGCTCATGTTGTTCTGCTGGAGATCCTCCTGACTCAAACCCTTCAGGGTGTTCTCCAGCTCCATAAGCTCCGCCTCCTCCATGTCCAGATTCTGCATCACCTCACAGAAAGCGTTGTTCTGCGCCATTTTTTCCAGGTTGTCGATCACCGCCATGACGGACTGTTTGGCCTCCTCCTTCACCACCACGGGGTTCTCCGTGCTGGCGACCGGCCTGCTGTCCCGCCAGCCGTCACTGGGGACGCTGACCAGCGCGTGGGTGTCCATGAACACCTGATCCACAGGGACGGGCGGGTCGATGGTCTCGGAGTAGGCCGCCTCGTCCTGTCTCAGGAAGCAGTCCAGCAGGGAGCTGGGGGGCGCCCTCTTTGCTCACGTCGTCACTGCCAAACATTTGGTTGAACTGGAACTCCTTGATGTCCATGGTGGCGCCGGTGTTGTAGAAGAGCGCCTCCCCCGTGGTGAAGCTGAACGGGAGCTGCAGCCGCCGCTGACGCAGATACTCCTCCCCCTCAGCGTTCCTGAAACACACCAGGAGAAAGAGACTTAGTGTAGACCCTGATCAGGTTTCATGACACTCACAGGTCAAACACTCACATGATGGCTTTCTGATACGCGATGATGAACTCTGGGTCGACCTCCTTTGAAGATCAGCTTGGCGTTCGACTTCACCCAAACCCAACCACCGGTTTTACTGAGGAGCCGAAACACGGTCAAACCGCTCTCTCCTGTTTTAATCACTGAGAAACAAAAATCAATCAACAGAGAGAAGTTATGGATATACAGTCAGTGAAACTCACTGTGTAACTCACTGCGTAAGAGAGGGAGGGGGGAGAGAGAGGGGGGAGAGAGGGGGGGGAGAGAGAGGGGGGAGAGAGGGGGGGAGAGAGGGGGGGCATAGGGAGGATGTGTAACTCACTGCGTAAGAGAGGGAGGGGGGGAGAGAGGGGGGGAGAGAGGGGGGGGAGAGAGAGGGGGAGAGAGGGGGGGCATAGGGAGGATGTGTAACTCACTGCGTAAGAGAGGGAGGGGGGGAGAGAGGGGGGAGAGAGGGGGGGGGAGAGAGAGGGGGGAGAGAGGGGGGGCATAGGGAGGATGTGTAACTCACTGTGTAAGAGGGGGGGGGAGAGGGGGGGAGAGAGGGGGACATAGGGAGGATGTGTAACTCACT
>NC_089207.1:302111-335304 GCF_963930695.1 Labrus bergylta | reverse complement strand
AGGAAAGAAGAAGAAGAAGAAGACAGAGTTATCAAAGTGTGTGGACCAGGTCCAGGTCCAGGATCAGGATCAGGATCAGGATCACTGTGACTCATTAAAGACGAGCAGCGATTAGACCCGCTCGGAGGTCGACCTCACTCAGGGAGACTCTGCAGCTCAGGTGAGTCAACATGACGAGTGTTTGATGAGGAACGCTCTCAGAGCTTTATACTGTTCTGTTAAAATAAACAACCAGCCAAACTCCTTTTCAAGAGACAGGAAGTGAGCGTGCTGCTCCTTTAATGACTTCTTCAAAGTAGACGAGATGACAATGAATCGGAGTGAAAGAGTGTAAAGTTAGACATTCAACATGGAAACCCAAACAGACACCACCATGCTCCTTCTCTGTTTACACACTTTCTACTTCCTGTTTCCTGTGTCTATTTCAAAATAAAGGAACAATAACCTTTTATTCAAATCACAATGAAACGTTGTCCTTTTAACATATAAAACACATCAAGGGCCGAACACTGTTCATAAATACAGGATCCAACCCGAGTCAAAGACCGCCTGCATGAAGAGACACAGAGACTTCCTCATCCAGCATCAGAAACTTTGGAGGACGGTGACCTGTTCTGCATAAATAAAGATCTTATGGGAGTCATCTGAAAACTGACTCTCCTAAACTGAGAGAATGGCGCTAGGATGTGATAGCTTAGCATGCAGCTAGATTTAGCTTATTTGACAGCTCTGGTTAAATGCAGACCACCAAGAGAACCCTGACGACTTCCCTTCAGTCAAAACCTTCAGACCAGATGCTTCCAAACCATGTTGGCCAAGTCAGCCCTGATTACATCCAGTGATGCATTCAGGGCTGGACTGGCAATCTGGAAAACCTGGCGTTTTCCCAGTGGGCCGACACATTTCAGGGCTGATGGAAGTCCAATTTATTTCTCATGAAGAACTTCATAAAGCACGCACAGCTGACCATTAGCTTCTTTTCATAATCCGTGTTGGACTGGAGACAACACGACCTCGTCTGACATCACACACTGTGCACGAACATGTGGAGGACATTAAAGCATCATAACATCTCACCAAACATCCAAAATATATTAAAATACTGAACTTCATAAAAGTCAGAAAAAGTGAAGCCTCCAGTAATCGAAGCTCTGTTCCTCCCACCAGCAGGGGGTGCTGTAATGAGATGAGATCATGTTTGTAAAGTTTGAGCAGAAAAAGACACAAAAGAATAAAAGTGGATCAGAATGCAGAAACAGAAACGTGTAGGAGAGCATCAGAAACACAGAGAAGAGGAGAGAAACATCCTGATTCACATTAACGCAGCAGCTCGGTATAAAACGTCTTCCTCTGCAGCGACAGCGTCATGAACTCGTCGTACCTTCTCCATAACGCAGCCCGGCTGATCTCTCTCTCTAGAAATACCAAACGCAGACAAAAGGCAGCATTCAGACCGTTTCGCCACCTTGATTTGACACGGATCACGGGTTAGAGCAGCAGACATCAGGAGGATGTTTCACCTCTAGTTCAGTCTGCGTCTCTAAAGGAGCAGGAATCGGACCCCCCCCCCCCCCCCCCCGCCCATCACCCCCGCCTGCCGTCCTGCCAGATCCACAGGATGAGTCACGGACAGCGGGCTTTCAAAACACACGTTTGGCTGAGCAGGATAGTTTAGAAAAGCCGACAGAGAGGTTTCCATGCAGGGAGGAAAAAACAAACAGTAAAGAAGATGTTGTGAATAAAGATGAAGAGTGGGTCAGTTCTGCAGAGAGAAGAAGAAAGTCCTGCTGCATCAAACTCCACAAAACCAACGAAGAAGAGGCTGAATGTAAACATGACTCACACGTTAGCTGTGTTTGTTATTCAGCTTTGTTCTAGACGAGCTCCAGAGCTCAAAGTGGCGTCCTCCAGGAGACAGCGCGCCACACACCTCCCGTGCTGGGGGCCACTAAGTCACCCAGGATCAGACTCTCTTATGCCGGCTGAGCAGCTGGAACACAACTCAGGAGTCGGCCATTGTTGTTGTAGTCCATCTACTCGCTCATGGCCACTGAACTAGTTTACACCGCCACAGAAACCGGTCTGTCTTTTCCGTTTTCAAAACACAGTAAAGGTCACCGTCTTCCTTCATCGTTGTGGTCTAAACGTGGCCTACAGCTTTAAGAAAAGTCAAAACATGGCGAAAGAAAGCTTTTCACACTATAATTAACCCACGTTTTCCCAGCAGCCTGTAAAACAACCTGTGAGGGCGGAGAGACGAGGAAGTCGGTTTCACATTGGATTTAGTGACGTTTTAGTCCTAGTGACCCGTCAGACCTCCTGACCCGCCTGAGGTCTGAGGTCTGAGGTCCGCTTCTCTTCATAACAAATAGAACCACCAAAGACTGTTAAAACACCAAACACTGAAGTGATGAAAGAAGGGTCTTTAAGGGGGGCTGCGCACCGAGCTGCAGATTATTGAAGATCTTTTTTTTAAAGGTTAGAATTCCCTTAAGGATTTTGAACAACATCCTTTTTTATCTGCGAGCCCGATCTTAAACTGTTAAGACTGAGGAGACTGGGGCGCGCTGGTGGCGCAATGGTTAGGGGGCGTCCCATGTGTTGAGACTCTCGTCTCGAGCGGTAGGCCCGGGTTCACTTCCACCCGTGACCTCTTTCCACATGTCATTCCCCGCTCTCTCTCTCTGGTTTCTGACTCTATCCACTGTCCTCTCTCTCTCTCTGGTTTCTGACTCTATCCACTGTCCTCTCTCTCTCTCTGGTTTCTGACTCTATCCACTGTCCTCTCTCTCTCTCTGGTTTCAGACTCTATCCACTGTCCTCTCTCTCTGGTTTCAGACTCTATCCACTGTCCTCTCTCTCTCTCTGGTTTCAGACTCTATCCACTGTCCTCTCTCTCTCTCTGGTTTCAGACTCTATCCACTGTCCTCTCTCTCTGGTTTCAGACTCTATCCACTGTCCTCTCTCTCTCTGGTTTCAGACTCTATCCACTGTCCTCTCTCTCTCTCTGGTTTCAGACTCTATCCACTGTCCTCTCTCTCTCTGGTTTCTGACTCTATCCACTGTCCTCTCTCTCCCTGGTTTCAGACTCTATCCACTGTCCTCTCTCTCTCTCTCCCTGGTTTCAGACTCTATCCACTGTCCTCTCTCTCTCTGGTTTCAGACTCTATCCACTGTCCTCTCTCTCTCTCTCCCTGGTTTCAGACTCTATCCACTGTCCTCTCTCTCTCTGGTTTCTGACTCTATCCACTGTCCTCTCTCTCTCTCTGGTTTCAGAATCTATCCACTGTCCTCTCTCTCTCTGGTTTTAGACTCTATCCACTGTCCTCTCTCTCTCTGGTTTCAGACTCTATCCACTGTCCTCTCTCTCTCTCTGGTTTCAGAATCTATCCACTGTCCTCTCTCTCTCTGGTTTCTGACTCTATCCACTGTCCTCTCTCTCTCTCTGGTTTCAGAATCTATCCACTGTCCTCTCTCTCTCTGGTTTTAGACTCTATCCACTGTCCTCTCTCTCTCTCTGGTTTTAGACTCTATCCACTGTCCTCTCTCTCTCTGGTTTCAGACTCTATCCACTGTCCTCTCTCTCTCTCTGGTTTCTGACTCTATCCACTGTCCTCTCCCTCTGGTTTTAGACTCTATCCACTGTCCTCTCTCTCTCTGGTTTCAGACTCTATCCACTGTCCTCTCTCTCTCTCTGGTTTCAGACTCTATCCACTGTCCTCTCTCTCTGGTTTCTGACTCTATCCACTGTCCTCTCCCTCTGGTTTTAGACTCTATCCACTGTCCTCTCTCTCTCTCTGGTTTCAGACTCTATCCACTGTCCTCTCTCTCTCTCTGGTTTCAGAATCTATCCACTGTCCTCTCTCTCTCTGGTTTCAGACTCTATCCACTGTCCTCTCTCTCTCTCTGGTTTCAGACTCTATCCACTGTCCTCTCTCTCTCTGGTTTCAGACTCTATCCACTGTCCTCTCTCTCTCTCTGGTTTCAGACTCTATCCACTGTCCTCTCTCTCTGGTTTCAGACTCTATCCACTGTCCTCTCTCTCTCTCTGGTTTCTGACTCTATCCACTGTCCTCTCTCTCTGGTTTCAGACTCTATCCACTGTCCTCTCTCTCTCTCTGGTTTCAGACTCTATCCACTGTCCTCTCTCTCTCTGGTTTCAGACTCTATCCACTGTCCTCTCTCTCTCTCTGGTTTCAGACTCTATCCACTGTCCTCTCTCTCTCTGGTTTCTGACTCTATCCACTGTCCTCTCTCTCTCTCTGGTTTCTGACTCTATCCACTGTCCTCTCTCTCTCTCTGGTTTCTGACTCTATCCACTGTCCTCTCTCTCTCTCCCTGGTTTCTGACTCTATCCACTGTCCTCTCTCTCTCTGGTTTCAGACTCTATCCACTGTCCTCTCTCTCTCTCTGGTTTCTGACTCTATCCACTGTCCTCTCTCTCTCTCCCTGGTTTCTGACTCTATCCACTGTCCTCTCTCTCTCTGGTTTCAGACTCTATCCACTGTCCTCTCTCGCTCTCTGGTTTCAGACTCTATCCACTGTCCTCTCTCTCTCTGGTTTCAGACTCTATCCACTGTCCTCTCTCTCTCTGGTTTCAGACTCTATCCACTGTCCTCTCTCTCTCTGGTTTCAGACTCTATCCACTGTCCTCTCTCTCTGGTTTCAGACTCTATCCACTGTCCTCTCTCTCTCTGGTTTCAGACTCTATCCACTGTCCTCTCTCTCTCTGGTTTCAGACTCTATCCACTGTCCTCTCTCTCTCCCTGGTTTCTGACTCTATCCACTGTCCTCTCTCTCTCTGGTTTCAGACTCTATCCACTGTCCTCTCTCTCTCTGGTTTCTGACTCTATCCACTGTCCTCTCTCTCTCTCTGGTTTCAGACTCTATCCACTGTCCTCTCTCTCTCTGGTTTCTGACTCTATCCACTGTCCTCTCTCTCTCTCTGGTTTCTGACTCTATTCACTGTCCTCTCTCTCTCTGGTTTCAGACTCTATCCACTGTCCTCTCTCTCTCTCTGGTTTCTGACTCTATCCACTGTCCTCTCTCTCTCTCTGGTTTCAGACTCTATCCACTGTCCTCTCTCTCTCTCTGGTTTCTGACTCTATCCACTGTCCTCTCTCTCTCCCTGGTTTCAGACTCTATCCACTGTCCTCTCTCTCTCTGGTTTCTGACTCTATCCACTGTCCTCTCTCTCCCTGGTTTCTGACTCTATCCACTGTCCTCTCTCTCTCTCTCTGGTTTCAGACTCTATCCACTGTCCTCTCTCTCTCCCTGGTTTCAGACTCTATCCACTGTCCTCTCTCTCTCTGGTTTCTGACTCTATCCACTGTCCTCTCTCTCTCCCTGGTTTCAGACTCTATCCACTGTCCTCTCTCTCTCTGGTTTCTGACTCTATCCACTGTCCTCTCTCTCCCTGGTTTCAGACTCTATCCACTGTCCTCTCTCTCTCTGGTTTCTGACTCTATCCACTGTCCTCTCTCTCCCTGGTTTCTGACTCTATCCACTGTCCTCTCTCTCTCTCTCTGGTTTCAGACTCTATCCACTGTCCTCTCTCTCTCTGGTTTCTGACTCTATCCACTGTCCTCTCTCTCCCTGGTTTCTGACTCTATCCACTGTCCTCTCTCTCTCTCTCTGGTTTCAGACTCTATCCACTGTCCTCTCTCTCTCCCTGGTTTCAGACTCTATCCACTGTCCTCTCTCTCTCTGGTTTCTGACTCTATCCACTGTCCTCTCTCTCTCCCTGGTTTCAGACTCTATCCACTGTCCTCTCTCTCTCTGGTTTCTGACTCTATCCACTGTCCTCTCTCTCCCTGGTTTCTGACTCTATCCACTGTCCTCTCTCTCTCTGGTTTCTGACTCTATCCACTGTCCTCTCTCTCTCCCTGGTTTCAGACTCTATCCACTGTCCTCTCTCTCTCTGGTTTCTGACTCTATCCACTGTCCTCTCTCTCCCTGGTTTCTGACTCTATCCACTGTCCTCTCTCTCTCTCTCTGGTTTCAGACTCTATCCACTGTCCTCTCTCTCTCTGGTTTCTGACTCTATCCACTGTCCTCTCTCTCTCTCTGGTTTCTGACTCTATCCACTGTCCTCTCTCTCTCTGGTTTCTGACTCTATCCACTGTCCTCTCTCTCTCTGGTTTCTGACTCTATCCACTGTCCTCTCTCTCTCTGGTTTCTGACTCTATCCACTGTCCTCTCTCTCCCTGGTTTCTGACTCTATCCACTGTCCTCTCTCCCTGGTTTCTGACTCTATCCACTGTCCTCTCTCTCTCTGGTTTCTGACTCTATCCACTGTCCTCTCTCTCTCTCTGGTTTCAGACTCTATCCACTGTCCTCTCTCTCTCTGGTTTCAGACTCTATCCACTGTCCTCTCTCTCTCTCTGGTTTCTGACTCTATCCACTGTCCTCTCTCTCTCTCCCTGGTTTCTGACTCTATCCACTGTCCTCTCTCTCTCTGGTTTCAGACTCTATCCACTGTCCTCTCTCGCTCTCTGGTTTCAGACTCTATCCACTGTCCTCTCTCTCTCTGGTTTCAGACTCTATCCACTGTCCTCTCTCTCTCTGGTTTCAGACTCTATCCACTGTCCTCTCTCTCTCTGGTTTCAGACTCTATCCACTGTCCTCTCTCTCTGGTTTCAGACTCTATCCACTGTCCTCTCTCTCTCTGGTTTCTGACTCTATCCACTGTCCTCTCTCTCTGGTTTCAGACTCTATCCACTGTCCTCTCTCTCTCTGGTTTCAGACTCTATCCACTGTCCTCTCTCTCTGGTTTCAGACTCTATCCACTGTCCTCTCTCTCTCCCTGGTTTCTGACTCTATCCACTGTCCTCTCTCTCTCTGGTTTCAGACTCTATCCACTGTCCTCTCTCTCTCTGGTTTCTGACTCTATCCACTGTCCTCTCTCTCTCTCTGGTTTCAGACTCTATCCACTGTCCTCTCTCTCTCTGGTTTCTGACTCTATCCACTGTCCTCTCTCTCTCCCTGGTTTCAGACTCTATCCACTGTCCTCTCTCTCTCTGGTTTCTGACTCTATCCACTGTCCTCTCTCTCCCTGGTTTCTGACTCTATCCACTGTCCTCTCTCTCTCTGGTTTCTGACTCTATCCACTGTCCTCTCTCTCTCCCTGGTTTCAGACTCTATCCACTGTCCTCTCTCTCTCTGGTTTCTGACTCTATCCACTGTCCTCTCTCTCCCTGGTTTCTGACTCTATCCACTGTCCTCTCTCTCTCTCTCTGGTTTCAGACTCTATCCACTGTCCTCTCTCTCTCTGGTTTCTGACTCTATCCACTGTCCTCTCTCTCTCTCTGGTTTCTGACTCTATCCACTGTCCTCTCTCTCTGGTTTAGGGTTAGAGGAGACTGAGAGGAGGAGACTGAGAGGAGGAGACTGACAGGAGGAGACTGAGAGGAGGAGACTGACAGGAGGAGACTGACAGGAGGAGACTGAGAGGAGACTGAGAGGAGGAGACTGAGAGGAGGAGACTGAGAGGAGGAGACTGAGAGGAGACTGACAGGAGGAGACAGAGAGGAGGAGACTGAGAGGAGGAGACTGACAGGAGGAGACTGAGAGGAGGAGACTGACAGGAGGAGACTGAGAGGAGGAGACTGACAGGAGGAGACTGAGAGGAGACTGAGAGGAGGAGACTGAGAGGAGACTGAGAGGAGGAGACTGAGAGGAGGAGACTGACAGGAGGAGACTGAGAGGAGGAGACTGACAGGAGGAGACTGACAGGAGGAGACTGAGAGGAGGAGACTGAGAGGAGGAGACTGACAGGAGGAGACTGACAGGAGGAGACTGAGAGGAGACTGAGAGGAGGAGACTGACAGGAGACTGACAGGAGGAGACTGAGAGGAGGAGACTGACAGGAGGAGACTGACAGGAGGAGACTGAGAGGAGGAGACTGACAGGAGGAGACTGAGAGGAGACTGAGAGGAGGAGACTGACAGGAGGAATGTCAGTCTCCTCCTGGCCAGGGAGGGAATGTGGACGGGCAGATCGGGGAATGCCCCTGAGTAGTGACCACAGCTCTTTACAGTCGGGCTGAATGAGGTCTTTGTGCAGACCTCAGTCCTCGCTGCAGACAGGACACCTTTTAATGAATCCAGTCTGACACTGGGAACTGAACGCACTGGAGCGCTTTAATCAGACATGCTGATCGACTGATGCTTTCACTCTTCTCTTCTGATGTTTACAGGACCAGCTGAATGTTTCTCTTTTGAATTAAATTACAGAAATGTGTAAAAAAAGATCCTCAAAATGTAAGTTTGCACATGAAGCAACAATGAAGGCGTCTTCTTCTGCGTACACCTGAACACACCTGTGTGTGTTCAGTTCAGTTTGACACAGGTAACTTGTATTCTGCTCCTTGTTACGGTGTAAAGTCTGGTTTGTTCTGAAGACAAAAGAAAAGAAAGAAAAGAAAACCCAAAGAGGTCCAATCAGAGAGCAACAGGCTGCACAGAGCCATGCAGCGCGAGGCCGTACAGTATCACATTACAATAACATACTCTCAGAGCCCTCGAGCCCTGCCCCCCCCTCTCTCCCCTCCTCTCCCTCCCCCCCCTCTCCCCTCCTCTCCCCCCTCCCTCCTCCCCCCTCTCCCCTCCTCTCCCCCCTCCCTCCTCCCCCCTCTCCCCTCCTCTCCCCCCTCCCTCCTCGGAGCATCGCGTGAGAGCAGCAGCCGACTCTCCAACTTGATTGTGATTAATGCGCGAGGGAAGATATCCATGCCAGATCCGAGACTCGAGCTCAACACGTTCTTAAGGTGGTCCAACCAACCAGAGCACAGAGTCACTACACACAGGTACTACACACAGGTACTACACACAGGTACTACACAGAGTCACTACACACAGGTACTACACACAGTCACTACCCACAGGTACTACACACAGGTACTACACAGAGTCACTACACACAGGTACTACACACAGGTACTACACACAGGTACTACACAGAGTCACTACACACAGGTACTACACAGAGTCACTACACACAGGTACTACACACAGGTACTACACACAGGTACTACACAGAGTCACTACACACAGGTACTACACACAGGTACTACACACAGGTACTACACACAGGTACTACACACAGGTACTACACAGAGTCACTACACACAGGTACTACACACAGGTACTACACACAGGTACTACACAGAGGTACTACACAGAGTCACTACACACAGGTACTACACACAGGTACTACACACAGGTACTACACACAGTCACTACACACAGGTACTACACAGAGTCACTACACACAGTCACTACACACAGGTACTACACACAGGTACTACACACAGTCACTACACAGAGTCACTACACACAGGTACTACACACAGGTACTACACAGAGTCACTACACACAGTCACTACACAGAGTCACTACACACAGGTACTACACACAGGTACTACACAGAGTCACTACACACAGGTACTACACACAGGTACTACACACAGGTACTACACACAGGTACTACACACAGTCACTACACACAGGTACTACACAGAGTCACTACACACAGGTACTACACACAGGTACTACACACAGGTACTACACACAGGTACTACACACAGTCACTACACACAGGTACTACACACAGTCACTACACACAGGTACTACACACAGGTACTACACACAGGTACTACACACAGGTACTACACACAGTCACTACACAGAGTCACTACACACAGGTACTACACACAGGTACTACACAGAGTCACTACACACAGGTACTACACACAGGTACTACACACAGGTACTACACAGAGTCACTACACACAGTCACTACACACAGGTACTACACACAGTCACTACACAGAGTCACTACACACAGGTACTACACAGAGGTACTACACAGAGGTACTACACACAGGTACTACACACAGGTACTACACACAGGTACTACACAGAGTCACTACACACAGGTACTACACACAGGTACTACACACAGGTACTACACAGAGTCACTACACACAGGTACTACACACAGTCACTACACACAGGTTGTACACACAGGTACTACACACAGATACTACACACAGGTACTACACACAGTCACTACACAGAGTCACTACACACAGGTACTACACACAGGTACTACACACAGGTACTACACACAGGTACTACACACAGGTACTACACACAGTCACTACACACAGGTACTACACACAGGTACTACACACAGGTACTACACACAGTCACTACCCACAGGTACTACACACAGGTACTACACACAGTCACTACACACAGGTACTACACACAGGTACTACACACAGGTACTACACACAGTCACTACACACAGGTACTACACACAGGTACTACACACAGTCACTACCCACAGGTACTACACACAGGTACTACCCACAGGTACTACACACAGGTACTACACACAGGTACTACACACAGGTACTACACAGAGTCACTACACACAGGTACTACACACAGGTACTACACACAGGTACTACACACAGGTACTACACACAGGTACTACACAGAGTCACTACACACAGTCACTACACACAGGTACTACACAGAGTCACTACACACAGTCACTACACACAGGTACTACACACAGGTACTACACACAGTCACTACACAGAGTCACTACACACAGGTACTACACAGAGTCACTACACACAGGTACTACACACAGGTACTACACACAGGTACTACACACAGGTACTACACACAGGTACTACACAGAGTCACTACACACAGGTACTACACACAGGTACTACACACAGGTACTACACACAGGTACTACACACAGGTACTACACACAGGTACTACACACAGGTACTACACACAGGTACTACACAGAGTCACTACACACAGGTACTACACACAGGTACTACACACAGGTACTACACACAGGTACTACACACAGTCACTACACACAGGTACTACACACAGGTACTACACACAGTCACTACACACAGGTACTACCCACAGGTACTACACACAGGTACTACACACAGGTACTACACAGAGTCACTACACACAGGTACTACACACAGGTACTACACACAGGTACTACACACAGGTACTACACACAGGTACTACACACAGGTACTACACACAGGTGTATTCTTAGTGGGATGTGTTATGTTTTGTAATCGATCTCGTTCTTTCAGATAACAGCTGTTTGTTTTCTCTCTCGATGTTTACTTTCTGTCCTGAGCTGCTGATCAGACTGCTGTGATTATCTTGTTACCGGGGCAACGAGACGAATCAGTCGAGAACTCGAAAAATCAGACAAAGTTTACTCGTTAGCATGACTTATAGAAATTGTTTTGGTGCTTGTCCACTTTGGGCTTACGTAGATTCCTAAACTGCGAATACAACAAGTCAATAAAGAAATTTGACATTAAATGGAAACTGTGAATATATGATTAAAACGCAAAGCAATAAAAAACACTCTTACATTCCAATAAATCTGTAAGGTTGATATATCACCTTTTAAAGAGTTTCATGTCCTTTCATGCGTCTTTGTTGGCATGTAGCCTACAAGTGATTTATTTATAGATCATAGTTTTATTATCTTTATTCATTCATCCAGCCTTCATAACAATAAAACTTGATTTCCCAGCTCACCTGTTGACAGGTGCAGAGCTTGTGCACCTTGAGAGTTCGTTAGAAAGACTTTTATTAAATCTGAACACTGGCAGATGTTAAGTGTGAACTTAAAACGTCAAAATGTGACGTTTGGATGAGTTTCAGAGGAATCACGTCATCAAGTGAAACGTAACCCACACACACACACACACACACACACACACACACACACACACACACACACACACACAGTGTTCCCTGCATGTTAAACACGTTCTGGTAACATGTTTAAAGTTATGATATCAGAGTTTGAGGACTCACTTTTTGAGCACAGGCTTCTTCCTCATCTTGTTCGCGTAAGAGCCCGGGGTTCCCAACATGGTGAAGTGTCACTTCGTTTTCACACTCACAAACTCGATATGAGACTGAAGTATTCCTGATTCACTCCTTCACACAGACTCTCTCCATGCAGTCGCTGCTCCTTCTCTTTGTCAGCCACTGACTCAAACTCCCATCGTCCAAAATCCAGCCGGGCTCCGCGGAGGTTTGACGCCGCGCTGAGGAGTCCTGTGGGCGGACGCGCTGCTGACCTTGTGTCGGTGGAGCAGAGAGCTGCCTCCGGGTTTAGTGAGGGGGGTACAGGGTCACTTCAGACAGGCTCGGGGTAGAATGTCCCACCCCAGTCTTTGGATCAGCAGCTGAGCTGTCTTATTGTTATTCTGGGTCCTCAGAGTCACTGGAGTTTTCCTGCTTTCCCTCGCTCACGGGGCGTTTTCAGGAAGTGTGTGTGTGTGTGTGTGTGTGTGTGTGTGTGCGTGTGCAGAGTGTGTGTGCAGAGCTGACTCTTAAGGTGGACTGGACTCTTTGTGGCTTGTTGCCTGAACTTCTGCTTTTGTTACATATTAATGAGTTTCATCTTGGTTGGAATGTTCTCTGGTTGAGTTTTTTTTTGCAGAAAGTTTCCACAATAACTTTGAGAATATCTGACGCACAGATTTCACCTGGACTGTAAATCTCCAAACATTCTACAATTCATGTTTCAGAAACTTTTATCCAAAGTGACGAACATCAGAGAGTAAGAACAACACAAGCAAGGGAGAGGAGGAGACAAGGACAGGAAGTGCAAACTAAGACACACAGGTGCTGACAGGAAGTGACCAGAGACGGAGCACAGGTGCTGACAGGAAGTGACCAGAGACAGAGCACAGGTGCTGACAGGAAGTGACCAGAGACGGAGCACAGGTGCTGACAGGAAGTGACCAGAGACAGAGCACAGGTACTGAGAGGAAGTGACCAGAGACGGAGCACAGGTGCTGACAGGAAGTGACCAGAGACGGAGCACAGGTACTGACAGGAAGTGACCAGAGACGGAGCACAGGTGCTGACAGGAAGTGACCAGAGACAGAACACAGGTGCTGACAGGAAGTGACCAGAGACGGAGCACAGGTGCTGACAGGAAGTGACCAGAGACAGAACACAGGTACTGACAGGAAGTGACCAGAGACAGAACACAGGTGCTGACAGGAAGTGACCAGAGACAGAACACAGGTACTGACAGGAAGTGACCAGAGACAGAACACAGGTGCTGACAGGAAGTGACCAGAGACAGAGCACAGGTGCTGACAGGAAGTGACCAGAGACAGAGCACAGGTGCTGAGAGGAAGTGACCAGAGACGGAGCACAGGTACTGACAGGAAGTGACCAGAGACGGAGCACAGGTACTGACAGGAAGTGACCAGAGACGGAGCACAGGTACTGACAGGAAGTGACCAGAGACAGAGCACAGGTACTGACAGGAAGTGACCAGAGACAGAGCACAGGTGCTGACAGGAAGTGACCAGAGACAGAACACAGGTACTGACAGGAAGTGACCAGAGACAGAGCACAGGTGCTGACAGGAAGTGACCAGAGACAGAGCACAGGTGCTGACAGGAAGTGACCAGAGACAGAGCACAGGTACTGACAGGAAGTGACCAGAGACAGAGCACAGGTACTGACAGGAAGTGACCAGAGACAGAGCACAGGTGCTGAGAGGAAGTGACCAGAGACGGAGCACAGGTACTGACAGGAAGTGACCAGAGACAGAGCACAGGTGCTGACAGGAAGTGACCAGAGACAGAGCACAGGTACTGACAGGAAGTGACCAGAGACAGAGCACAGGTACTGACAGGAAGTGACCAGAGACAGAGCACAGGTACTGACAGGAAGTGACCAGAGACAGAGCACAGGTGCTGAGAGGAAGTGACCAGAGACGGAGCACAGGTACTGACAGGAAGTGACCAGAGACAGAACACAGGTACTGACAGGAAGTGACCAGAGACAGAGCACAGGTACTGACAGGAAGTGACCAGAGACAGAACACAGGTACTGACAGGAAGTGACCAGAGACAGAGCACAGGTGCTGAGAGGAAGTGACCAGAGACGGAGCACAGGTACTGACAGGAAGTGACCAGAGACAGAACACAGGTACTGACAGGAAGTGACCAGAGACAGAGCACAGGTACTGACAGGAAGTGACCAGAGACAGAACACAGGTGCTGACAGGAAGTGACCAGAGACAGAGCACAGGTACTGACAGGAAGTGACCAGAGACAGAACACAGGTGCTGACAGGAAGTGACCAGAGACAGAGCACAGGTACTGACAGGAAGTGACCAGAGACAGAACACAGGTGCTGACAGGAAGTGACCAGAGACAGAGCACAGGTACTGACAGGAAGTGACCAGAGACAGAACACAGGTACTGACAGGAAGTGACCAGAGACAGAGCACAGGTACTGACAGGAAGTGACCAGAGACAGAACACAGGTGCTGACAGGAAGTGACCAGAGACAGAACACAGGTGCTGACAGGAAGTGACCAGAGACAGAACACAGGTGCTGAGAGGAAGTGACCAGAGACGGAGCACAGGTACTGACAGGAAGTGACCAGAGACAGAGCACAGGTGCTGAGAGGAAGTGACCAGAGACGGAGCACAGGTACTGACAGGAAGTGACCAGAGACAGAACACAGGTACTGACAGGAAGTGACCAGAGACAGAGCACAGGTACTGACAGGAAGTGACCAGAGACAGAACACAGGTGCTGACAGGAAGTGACCAGAGACAGAGCACAGGTACTGACAGGAAGTGACCAGAGACAGAGCACAGGTGCTGACAGGAAGTGACCAGAGACAGAGCACAGGTACTGACAGGAAGTGACCAGAGACAGAGCAGAACATCGACAGCTATTCATGAGATTTCTAATTGGCATCAAACCCATTCTGAAATCATCATCATCAATAATATCATGAAGGTATGCATGAAACAGCCGGGGGTCTTTATCTTTTTCTTAAAGGTGCAGAGGAGCTCTGTCCTGTCCAGCTCGTGATGACTCAGTGTCTAAAACAAAGAAGCTGATTGGCCTCAGTAAACATCCAGCTGTCAAAGCAGTGAGTCAGTGTAAATACTGAGGTACCATCAGACCCCTTCTGCATAAGGGCCAATCAGAGACTGTTGTTCTGGAGAAAGCTGAGGAGTTTTAATGTCCACAAACGTCTTTAAAATATTTGATTCAACCTTTATCGTAACGTCAGCGTCGTTTACAAAACCAGACGGGGAAATGTTGATTAACTTTGTAGAAAGATTGTCGGCGTTGACTTTGAATTATCTTGGCCAAGAGCCAATAAGAAGGCAAAGGCCGCCCTGGAAGACCCTCAGGACCCTCTGCAGACTCCCTCACGTCTATCATGATGATATCTATCTTATGTTCTATAACCTTCATGTGATTTCATATAAAAGAAACACGCTGCGTTAGCATGCTAATAAAAACCTCAGCTCTGGTAGAAATGCTTCCACAGGAGATCTGATCCAGTTCAGTCTGGATGAGCCTGATGGGAGAAGTTTCCTCCTCTTGGTTTGGACCTCGTCCACTCCAAACTGGCAGAAAAGAGAGTTTCTTTATGTCTCTGGCTTTGTGCACAGGGGGCTTTGTCGTGTTCCAACAGGAAGGGGCTTTCCCCCAAAGTGATGCCAAAACATGGGAGGCATGCTGTTGTCTGAAGTATCGTATGCTGCAGAAATAAGACTTCCTCTTACAGTTCTTAAGAAGTAAGGAGCCAAGAAGGAACCTCAGAGAACACCCTGAGAGCCTGAGAACAACAGAAGAGTCCTACAATTCTACAATTCTCTTAGCAGACTCTTTTATCCAAAGCGACGTACATCAGAGAAAGAACAACACAAGCAAGGATCTAGAAAAAAGGGAACAATGTGAGTAAGAGCAAACGATCAGCTTTGAGTCTGATTGGACACACAGGTGCTGACAGGAAGTGACCAGAGGCAAAGCACAACATTGAGGGCAGTTCTTGAGAGCTCTAATCAGTATAGAAACCATCTTATAAGTCGTCGTTATCAAACAAAAACCATCGTCATTACCATCATCATCATCAATAATATGGAGACCATCATCATTAAGTTAGTAGGTATTCATGAAAGAGCTGGCTCTTTAGCTTTTTCTTAAAGGTGCAGAGGGACTCTGCAGATCACATGGAGTTTGGAAGTTCATCCCACCACCGGGGGGCGACAGAGGAGAAGAGTCTAGTCAGAGACTTAGGTCCCTGTTGGATCAGACGCCTTTCAGTGTCACAAATGAGACACATACAGCTCGTTTGAGTTTTTGCGGCTCATTAGGACGCTGAAGACGCGCTTAGATTTATTCTGTGCTCCACTTCCTGCTGAAGAAATAAATCAGAAAAAACATTTACATAAAAACTAGACGCGTGATTGGTCGGTGAAGGTTTCCTCCTGAGCAGCTCATTCAAGTCGTATGCCAGCGTCACTGAAGTCAGCGTCTGTGTTAGCTCATTTTAATACAGCTTTGTATGTCGGCATGTCCGCAGTGGGCGACTGAAAAAAAAGTGTGTGCAGAACGCAGCTTATTCATTGGCTGCTACTTTTCACAGGAAGCTGTAACTCTCCTGGAGCTCTTGGGAAAACGCTGACTTCCTGTTCAGTATGACAGCTAGCCTACCTGTCGTTACGCAGCGGGTCCTGTTAGCATGATAAGCTAGGCTACCTGTCGTTACGCAGCGGGTCTTGTTAGCATGATAAGCTAGGCTACCTGTCGTTAAGCAGCGGGTCCTGTTAGCATGATAAGCTAGGCTACCTGTCGTTAAGCAGCGGGTCCTGTTAGCATGATAAGCTAGGCTACCTGTCGTTGAGCAGCGGGTCCTGTTAGCATGATAAGCTAGGCTACCTGTCGTTGAGCAGCGGGTCTTGTTAGCATGATAAGCTAGGCTACCTGTCGTTGAGCAGCGGGTCCTGTTAGCATGATAAGCTCGCCTACCTGTCGTTACGCAGCAGGTCCTGTTAGCATGATAAGCTAGGCTACCTTTCGTTAAGCAGCGGGTCCTGTTAGCATGATAAGCTAGGCTACCTTTCGTTACGCAGCGGGTCCTGTTAGCATGATAAGCTAGCCTACCTGTCGTTATGCAGCGGGTCCTGTTAGCATGATAAGCTAGGCTACCTGTCGTTACGCAGCGGGTCCTGTTAGCATGATAAGCTCGCCTACCTGTCGTTACGCAGCGGGTCCTGTTAGCATGATAAGCTAGGCTACCTTTCGTTAAGCAGCAGGTCCTGTTAGCATGATAAGCTAGCCTACCTGTCGTTATGCAGCGGGTCCTGTTAGCATGATAAGCTAGGCTACCTGTCGTTACGCAGCAGGTCCTGTTAGCATGATAAGCTAGCCTACCTGTCGTTACGCAGCGGGTCCTGTTAGCATGATAAGCTAGGCTACCTGTCGTTACGCAGCAGGTCCTGTTAGCATGATAAGCTAGCCTACCTGTCGTTACGCAGCAGGTCCTGTTAGCATGATAAGCTAGCCTACCTATCGTTATGCAGCGGGTCCTGTTAGCATGATAAGCTAGGCTACCCGTCGTTACGCAGCAGGTATTGTTAGCATGATAAGCTAGGCTACCTGTCGTTACGCAGCAGGTCCTGTTAGCATGATAAGCTAGGCTACCTGTCGTTACGCAGCAGGTCCTGTTAGCATGATAAGCTAGGCTACCTGTCGTTACGCAGCGAGTCCTGTTAGCATGATAAGCTAGCCTACCTGTCGTTACGCAGCAGGTCCTGTTAGCATGATAAGCTAGGCTACCCGTCGTTACGCAGCAGGTCCTGTTAGCATGATAAGCTAGCCTACCTGTCGTTACGCAGCAGGTCCTGTTAGCATGATAAGCTAGGCTACCCGTCGTTACGCAGCAGGTCCTGTTAGCATGATAAGCTAGCCTACCTGTCGTTACGCAGCAGGTACTGTTAGCATGATAAGCTAGGCTACCCGTCGTTACGCAGCAGGTCCTGTTAGCATGATAAGCTCGCCTACCTGTCGTTACGCAGCGGGTCCTGTTAGCATGATAAGCTAGGCTACCCGTCGTTAAGCAGCAGGTCCTGTTAGCATGATAAGCTAGCCTACCTGTCGTTACGCAGCAGGTACTGTTAGCATGATAAGCTAGGCTACCTGTCGTTAAGCAGCAGGTCCTGTTAGCATGATAAGCTAGGCTAGCTGAGCAACAGCAACAACCCTGAGATTGATTGACACATGAACAGACCAATCAGTGTTGAGCTTTAACTCGTGGCAGCAGCTTTGGCGACGGCATTGATTGACATGTTTACAGACGACTCAGTGATGTTAGCATGATGTGAAGAGACTGTTCAAAATAAAACGTCATGTGAGAAAGGAGCCACAGGCCGGATTTGAACCCGGGCAGCCAGCAAGGACTACAGCCTCTGTACATGAGGTGCACACACCAACCGCTAGGCTACCGACACCCTGGGACTTCCTAGTGTTTTATAGATATTTGTCAGGACTCGGGACACAGAGCTTGAAAACGGGACCAGTCAAATCGAGATGTATGGAAGAAAAGCGTCCCACAATGCATTGCAGAGATCATCTTTCTTTAAGTTTCCAGTTTTACGGATTTTGGTTCTGGTTCTGATTCTGATTCTGATTCTGATTCTGATTCTGGTTCTGGTTCTGGTTCTGGCTCTTGATCTGGATCTGGATCTGGATCTGGTTCTGACTCTTGATCTGGCTTTTGATCTGGATCTGGATCTGTTCTGGTGCTGTTTCTGACTCTGGCTCTTGATCTGGTTCTGTTCTGGTTCTGGTTCTGGTTCTGGCTCTTGATCTGGTTCTGGCTCTTGATCTGGTTCTGGTTCTGGTTCTGGTGAGACATTTCTCTTTATCAGCTTCTCTGTTTGGGCTCTTGATCTGGTTCTGGCTCTTGATCTGGTTCTGCTTCTGGTTCTGGTGAGACATTTCTCTTTATCAGCTTCTCTGTTTGGGCTCTTGATCTGGTTCTGGTTCTGGTTCTGGTTCTTGATCTGGATCTGTTCTGGTTCTGGCTCTTGATCTGTTCTGGTTCTGGTGCTGTTTCTGACTCTGGCTCTGGCTCTGGCTCTGGCTCTTGATCTGGTTCTGGTTCTGGTTCTGGTTCTGGTTCTGGTTCTGGCTCTTGATCTGGATCTGGATCTGGTTCTGTCTCTTGATCTGGTTCTGGTTCTGGTGAGACATTTCTTTTTATGAGCTTCTCTGTTTGGGCTCTTGATCTGGTTCTGGTTCTGGTTCTGGTTCTGGTTCTGGCTCTTGATCTGGATCTGTTCTGGTTCTGGTTCTGGTTCTGGCTCTTGATCTGGATCTGGTTCTGTCTCTTGAGCTGGTTCTGGTTCTGGTTCTGGTTCTGGTTCTGGTTCTGAGACGTTTCTCCTTATGAGCCTCTCTGTTTGGGCGGAGGATTTTCCTGCAGCAGCTGAAGTCATGGCTCTGCATCATCCACCTGGCGTGATCGTCTGCTCGCCGTCAGCGCCGTGCGAGCTGCACACTCGCTTTCCAAACAGGCGGAGGCTTGATGACGGGACGGGAGGGATCGCGTGTGAAGGGCAGGAGGGCGGTTTAGAACACAGCGGGATATTTCTGAGTGCCGCTTTACCCTCAGACCACAACGCCATTAAAGTCCACCCGGGTCGTATAAAAAACTCTCTGTGAGGGTCAGGATCTCTCTTCAGTTAGACTCGAGTCTGTGTGGGTGTGTGTGTGGTGGACAAACACACCAAGTCCAGTTCAGAGTTCAGACTTTGAGGATCATGGATCAGGGTTTTAAATGTCCCTAAACATTGTCCAGACTCTTCACCCGAGTCCTTCTGAAAGGTTTAAGGTTAGTTTTAGTTAGTTTGATAAAGGCTAACAGTTTGGTTAAGATAAATCATTAGCGATTATGATGTCATACGTTGGGTGGGCGTGTTGTCAGAGACTCTGATGTCATAGGCTGAGGGGGGCGTGGTCTCAGAGTCTGAGGTGCTCATCATGCAAGCAGCTGACTCTCTCTTCAGGTTCAGAGTTCATTCTTCTTCTTCAGAGATATCTGAGCTCACACAAGTCTTCCTACTTCCTCGCCCGCAACCTTTCCCTGTGTTTCCTCGTCTCCTCTCCTCTCAGCACAACAAACCTCAGACTGGATTCAACTGAGGTTTGTTGTGCTGTTGTGCCCCCCCCCCCCCCCCCCGAGTCTCACTTTGAGGTCCAGCACTTTGAAATCATCAGCAGTGTGATGTTACAGATGTTTCCTGTTCTTCTCTCTGAGACTCTTTATGAAACGTTTCATGTTTGAACACTGACACTGGAATGTGTTAGCAGCAACAAATGACCAGAACAGGAAGTGAAGCGAGGCGCGAGCCAGGAGCTGTCAGTCAAACAGAAACTTTCATTTTATTTATTTTTATTTTTATTTTTATTTGTTCCCTGTTCTCTTCTTATTTTTTACTCCCTCTTTTTATGATGGCCACATTAACACCAAACATTTTATTTTATTATTTTATATATATATAAATATATTTAAAATGTTCTTCTTTCCATTAATGTTGACATAAATCTTTTCTTTTCTTTTCTTTTCTTTTCCTCTCAATTATCTTCCATTTTGTTTCATGTTGTTTTCTTGCTACTTCCCACTCAGCCACTCACTTTAATGCATTACGCACACACACACACACACACACACATTCACACTTTTCTTATACACTACCTCAACTTACTACTTGACTTTTATTATATCTACTTTAATTGTTTTTGTCTTTGTCTGTTGTTTATTTCTGTTTTGGCTGTTTTTGTTTTTTTGCCGTTGCTGTTAATGTGCACATTTTGTTTAGTGATTGTTCACCTCATCACAATTAAAAAAACAAAAACAAAAACCCAGAAACTTTAAGACACTACGGCCAATATTACACATGAAGACATGAAGAAATGTGAAACAAATACACACACACACACACACACACACACACACACACACACACACACACACACTTCAGTTTAATGATCAGCTGTTTGGGATTCTCAGTGTGCAGAAGACGTGGGCTGCCCGGTCTCCGTTCTGTTGCCGTGCTTCAGGCTTGTTTAAATGATAAACAGAAAGCTCCTCCCTGCTGCAGCTCGTATAACAGAGGAGACCTGGCTCCAACCAAAACCAGCATCTGGTCCTCCCTGGGCTCCAGCCCTGAGACCTAAATGTGGAGTATTGTTGTTTTATTGTGCACTAATTACTGTGTGTGTGTGTGTGTGTGTGTGTGTGTGTCTGTCTGTGTGTGTGTGTGTGTGTGTGTGTGTGTGTGTGTGTGTGTGTGTGTGTGTGTGTGTGTCTGTATGCTTCTGTGTGTGTGTGTGTGTGTGTGTGTGTGTGTCTGTGTGTGTCTGTCTGTGTGTGTGTGTGTGTGTGTGTGTGTGTGTGTGTGTGTGTGTGTCTGTATGCTTCTGTGTGTGTGTGTGTGTGTGTGTGTGTGTGTGTCTGTATGCTTCTGTGTGTGTGTGTGTGTGTGTGTGTGTGTGTGTGTGTCTGTCTGTGTGTGTGTGTGTGTGTGTGTGTGTGTGTGTGTGTGTGTGTGTCTGTATGCTTCTGTGTGTGTGTGTGTGTGTGTGTGTGTGTGTGTGTGTGTGTGTCTGTATGCTTCTGTGTGTGTGTGTGTGTGTGTGTGTGTGTGTGTGTGTGTGTGTGTGTGTGTGTGTTGAATTCATTTCACTCTGTTGGCTGTAGAAGTATTTTTCCTCTTCGGTCGTTCTCCTTCCTGCATGCAGACGTTCTTTACATCGTGCTGTTTTGTCTTTCAAAGTAAAGTAACTTTTATTTCTGGTGTATTTTAATCTGAGGATTTCAAAATAAAACACACAGAGTGACATCAGGTAGCTTTGACACCCAGACCGATCCTAAACTGGAAGGACGATTATTAAATTACTGTGATCTCAATATCAATCAAAATGGCGCCGTGGTTAGAGCGAGCGTCCCGTGTACAGAGGCTGTAGTCCTCCAGGCGGGCGACCCGGGTTCAACATGTGAACATGTTTACAGCCTGGTTCAAAAAAACAAATAGGTGTGATTAGCTCATGTCTGGATGGACACACACTGTACGGGGGGTGAATGTTTTGATGACTCATCAGTTTTGATGAAGGATAAGAGTTATTCACAATAAGGCGTGTAGCTGACCTGATTGACAGGTGGGCGCGGTGTAACGGTTTGTCAGGAGGTTTAAAACCCGCCTCAGCTCCAGCTCTCAGCCTGTCGTTAGGTTGACTGAAAGTTAGACTGAGACAGCATTTCCAGCATGGAGACCCCATCGATGGGACTCCAGCGCCCCCTGCAGGAACAGACGGGGGACGCCATCGATGGGACTCCAGCGCCCCCTGCAGGAACAGATGGGGGACGCCATCGATGGGACTCCAGCGCCCCCTGCAGGGACAGACGGGTGACGCCATCGATGGGACTCCAGCGCCCCCTGCAGGAACAGACGGGGGACGTTACTCAGACTTCAAACATGAATATAGTTCATGTTCTGAAGTATTGAAAAAGGATTTTGATTCTGTGTTTTTACGGTGATTTCAAAGCGTCTCCTTTGACGTCTCCTCTCCTTTCACATCTCTAAAACTCTGTGACAGGAGATGTGTCAAACGTTGAGTACTTTTGATCCCAGAGTCTTTGTGCCGTTAGATTTTCTTTCCAAAGGGGACATTTAAAATGTAAAGTCTCCTCTCTGCTCTGGTGGCATACAGGTGTGCTTAATGTTCACCTGCCACCGCCGGCGTTCGGCGTGCAGTTGGCAGTTGGCAGGTGCTAATTTCCCTCCCTGCCAAAGTTTCTTTTAATGCATGTGATGACAGCTGATCACCTGGATGTGTTTGAGAGCTCCTTTAAAACAGGGCAGCAGAACCCGCCTCAGCTCCAGCTCTCCTGAATCTTTTGCTTTAACCAACCTGAACTGAGTCTGTTTGCAGGTATGAGCACACCTCAGCATGCAGAGCTCTCGTTCCCACACTGAAGGAAATATGAAGGGTTGCATCTGACAGCCGTGTTTACATTGTTATCAGAAAGTGAGTGAGTCATGTTTGCTGACAGGCCGGAGGAGCTGTGTAAAGTCTTCAGAGTTCAGGTGTTAGTATAGTGAGCTGAATCTGTAAAGGAAGGTGAAGGTGAGCTGACACATCGGTGAGGTCATTACTATCAGAGTGGATCCAGATTTAAAATCCAGTGTTACAATAAAAGCTGCTCGTCGAGCTAAACTCCACCTGTCGTGCTGCTGAGTCATTGTTTGGACCCACGTTGAGTAAATCACCATCAGGATCGAGAGGATTACAATCGGTACACACATATTTTCATCCTGAATCAGAAATATTTGTGAAATGACTTTCTGATGTGAAACAGAAACTTGGATGAAGCTGCTTCAGGTTCACAGCAGAGCAGATAAACACTTTATTTTACTGTGAAAAGAAATCTTAAAGTCGTGAAACAAAACGTTTCAAAAAATAATTATAATATTGTAAACATGAGAACAGCATCTCCCTTTTTCCTCTCATTGTTTATGTAGAGTTTCAAACATTCAAACGTCAGAACTCTGAAAGATGTTTGATGAGTTGATACTGAGGCGGTTCATTTAAATCTTACACTGCCACCTGCTGGTGAGTGGACGCAAACACAGGCAGGGCTCCAGTAGGATGTAGTGATCCCAATTCACCTTCATGAGATAGAAGAAGAAGACATACTTTACCAATCCCATTTTTTACACTCTGGTTTTCAAACCAGAGGAGAGAGGAGACAGGAGACAGGAGACAGGAGAGAGGAGGAGAGGAGAGAGGAGAGAGGAGGAGAGAGAGAGAGAGAGAGAGGAGAGAGGAGAGAGGAGGAGAGGAGAGAGGAGGAGAGGAGAGAGGAGGAGAGGAGAGAAGAGAGAGAAGAGAGAAGAGAGGGGAGAGGAGGAGAGGAGGTTTGGTTTGGTTTTCAAAATACCTTTTATTTTACCACTACCAGGAGAAAATTATAACACTGTCACATCATCACTCAGATCAAGAGAAGGAAATAAATAAATAAATAAAAAATAAAACAAAACAAGTGCAACAAAAATCACAACATCAACAAAAACAACATTTACTGCATCAAAAATGAATAATCAGCTCTCCATCCCCACCCACAGAGCACAAAGCTTCTTCCACAGCCCATACACTATTAAAGTCTTGCACATTGTCCATCATTTGATAATAGGCAAATTCTACCTTTAGTCTGGCCTTCAAAAGTCCCTCCAGAACCAGCACCGGTTCCACACAGCCAGTACCCTGAGCTCGGTTCTTGCGTGTAAGCCAAATGGCCAACTTAGCCGAGCCAGATAAAAAGTTCATCAGTGTATGTACAGTCTTTTTCTTTGCAGAATACTTTGGCCCAAAAACAAACAATGCATAAGAGAAATCCTCCCCGAGAGCTTCAAACAAGCTTTTCATAAGGACAAACAAGAGTGAGAGCCTGGGACACTCAACAAACAGATGAGACAAAGTTTCAGTTAGTGAACAAAACAAACACTCCTCTCCCACCCCTGGATCAATGTGCGCTCTGTATCTGTTCGTGGCTATAACCCCATGCACAACTCTCCACTGGAGATCTGCTGTTCTCTTCTCAACAGGCAGCTTGTACAGGGACCGCCAGCTGCCTTTCGGGGAAACCTCCGGGCCAAAAAACTCGATCCACCTCGACTCTTTCACTCCCGACAGACCACGAAGATGTAGGACCTTAACACAGGACTGATAGAGTGCCTTTTTCCCTGCATCCTGGAACTTTCCCAGAACAGGAGTACTAAAGGACAGCAGTCCACCTCCTCTTTCCTGCCACTCCCCGACATCTGGGGTAACAGACAAAGATGGGAAGCTGTATTCGCCCTCTTCACTCCACTGCTCACACAGATTCTCAATGTTTAGAAATGTCACAAGTTTTACTGGAAGTGCAGCAAAGACTTCCTCCACCACTCTTTCAACCACCCGGCTGGAGGTGATATTGGTCCTTTCTTTGAGGGCGTCCAGGGTCAGTCTTACCAGGTGACCCAGTTTTGTGCAGCCTGCCTCTCTGAAACTGGCCCGGAGACTGGCTGACTGCAAAGTTGGAGTCCTTATGAAATCATTAAAAAATAACGGTTCCTCAAAGATCCACATTCCCAGACTCTCAGTTTTTTCCCTTTTGAATGTGTACATTTTCCATGCCTGCATTACAGACATATAAAAGGATGTTAATCCAGTGAGATCCACCTCCTCAAGCTTTAACAGAAAGAGTTGCTTAGTGTACCCCAGCCGTCCAGCTCTCCTCAGCAGCAGTCGAGCGATGTCCATCCAGCTGGGACCACAAGTGAAAAGGAGTCTCTGTGCAGTCTGGAGTCTGAATGAGGCAATTTTTGACTGAATGTCTATAAGTCCATGTCCCCCTTCAGCCACCGGCAGGTAGAGGACTGCCGCCTGGACCCAGTGTTTGCCTGACCAGAAGAAGTCCAGGATGGCCCTTTGAATGTCCTCCACCAGCCCTCTTGGAGGTGTCAAAGCCACAAGTCTGTGCCAGAGAGTCGAGGCAACCAAGTTATTGACCACCAGAACTCTTCCCCTATACGACAACTGGGGTAGCAACCATTTCCATTTAGACAACCGAGCGCACACTTTCTCCCTAACTCCCTCCCAGTTTTTACTTTTAAAGCCCTCGGTACCCAAATAAACCCCCAACACCTTCAACCCCTCCCTCCCCCACTCAAGTCCACCAGGCAGACTGGGCACTGCCTGGTCCCTCCACTCTCCCACCAATAAGGCACCACTTTTTTCCCAGTTCACCCGTGCAGCTGTTGCCCTTTCATACAGGGACAGGGTGTCCCGCAGACACCGAACGTCCCCCTGATTGGAGATGAAGATGTTTACATCATCAGCATAGGCAGAAACTGTAGGGGGACATTCGATGCTACAGGCCGCGGGCAAAGAAAGCCCGCTGAGCCGGCCCCTCAACCTGCACAGCAAGGGCTCAATAGCCAAGCTGTACAGCTGGCCGGAGATGGGACAACCTTGTCTGATCCCTCGCCGTACAGGGATTGGCCGACTCAACCCCGCCCCCATCTTCACCAAACACTGTGCATCCTGATACAACAAACCAACTAATGACACAAAACCATCCCCAAAACCAAAAGACCTCAGTGCAGAAAACAAATACGAGTGATCCACCCTGTCAAACGCCTTCTCTTGATCCAGAGACACAATGCCAACATTTAGATTATAGATTTTACACACATCAATGACATCTCTGATAAGAAAAACATTATCCATGATTGTCCGGTCTGGAACACAGTAACTCTGGTCTTTATGGACCACACTTCCCAGAACGTCCTTTAGTCTGTTCGATAAAGCTCTGGAGAGGATCTTGTAGTCCGCACAAAGCAAAGCAACTGGCCTCCAGTTTTTTAACAATGCCAGGTCACCTTTCTTGGGGAGCAAGGAAAGAACTGCTTTCTTACAAGAACCAGGAAGAGACCCGGTCCTGCAACACTCCATTAAAACACTATGCAGGTCAGACCCAAGAATATTCCAGAACCTCTTAAAAAAGTCTGTGGACAACCCATCTATTCCAGGTGCTCTTCCTGTTGCCATCTGAGTGACAGCAGCAGTGAGCTCCTCCAGAGACAGCTCCCCTTCCAGAAGAGACCTCTCCTCCACACTGAGCTGAGGGAGACCCTCCAGGAGCTCCCTGCGACACTCCTGGCTGCAACTCTCTGCTCCAAACAGATCCTCATAGAACTGCATGGCATGACTGCTCATTTCCTTTGGATCAGCTGTTATTCGACCTCCTGGCAGTTTCAGACAAGTCAGCAGCTTTTTTTGAGCCACAGATCTCTCAAGATTGAAAAAGAAAGACGTTGGGGCATCCATGTCTTTGAGTTGAAGGAAACGACTCCGCACAAGAGCTCCCTTCACCCTCTCCTGTAGGAAAGAGCTCAACTCCATACGTTTCTCCTTCAGCAGGGTACCAGTGGTGGGATCCACACTCCCATTTAACCCCTCCTCAAGGTTCTTAATGTTGTCCTCAAGATTTTTAATGACTGTTTTTAATCTAGCAGAAGAGTGTGACGTGTACTGCTGACAAAAAACACGAATCTGAGCTTTACCAACCTCCCACCAAAGCTTCAAAGAATCAAACTCAACTTTTCTTAATTGCCACTGATCCCAAAAACACCCAAAGTTTTTACAGAAAACATTGTCCAGTAGAAGCTTGTTATTAAAATGCCAGAAGGACTTAGCCCTTTCACCTGGTGAAATAATCAGCTCCACACTAACAAAATGGTGATCAGTGAAGCCGACAGGCAGAATATTACAATGAATTAATCTGGGGTTGAGAGTTCTGGAGATGTAAACCCTGTCCAGTCTAGCTGCACACACCCTGTTACTGTTAACCCTGACCCATGTATACTGTCTGGATTGTGGATGTTTCACTCTAAATGTGTCCAACAAATCCAGGTGAGAGATGACAGTGTTTAAAGTCTGGGATGAATGTGGATGTGGCTCCTCTCCTATTCTATCCAGTGAAATCAAGTGTGCAGTTAAAATCACCACCAAGAATGATCTGATCCTGATTATAGATCAGTAACTCCTTTTGGAGGCGGGTATAGAAAGCTACCCTTTCAGCTCCATTATTTGGAGCATAAATATTAGTGAAGCAGAAAACAGTGTCCTCTATTTCTGCTCTTACAATTAAAAGCCTTCCCTTTACAATTTCAGCACAAGAGACGATCTTTACATTTGCAGATGCTCTAAACAAAATGGCTACTCCTGCACTAAAGTTGGTGCCATGGCTAAGGTAGTTAGAGCCCTCCCACCATAAACCCCAATCTGTCTCATCTGATGGTGTGGTATGAGTCTCTTGTAAAAACAAGATATCAATGTTTTTCTGAGTTGAGATCTCAGAGATAAGGCCCCTTTTCTGTCTGTCTCTCCCACCATTAATGTTAAGAGATCTTATCTTAAGACTCCTCATAGAAAGATCAGAGAGAAAGAACAGATAAGTAGACACAAACAGGGAGCAGTAGAAGAAGAAAAACACGTTGTGATGCATGATCATTTCTTTGTCTTCTTCACACTCTTACGTCCAACTTTCCTCAGTGCGGTGATGTGCTTTTTTAGACGGAAACGTTTTTTCGCGTCCAGGAGGTCAAACCCAACCTGTCTTTTCAGTATGCTGACTGACTTTATGAACTTCTCAGTATCACTAAAGTAGTCACTTATTTTTACTGATTTGTTGTACGTTTCATCCATAAATTGATTGATTGACTCTAAAGAATAAAGACCAGAGCCACTATTTGGCAAATCAGCAATGGATGCATTGTCTGACTCATAATCTTCATCCATGTCCTCTCCTTCACATGATGCCTGGCTACAACACACTGTCTTACCTTCCTTCAATGAAACATCTACAACTGCAGAACTTGTGGAATCTTCAGTTTTATCATTATCTACAGTCTGTGATTTTTCTGTAGCCTGAGAGCTGGTCGAAGCCACTTCTACCTCAGCCGCGGCCTCAGCACCAGGCGCAGGCGCGGACGCGGCCTCTGCCCCAGGCACGGACGCGGACGTGGCCTACGCCCCAGGCGCGGACGCGGACGCGGCCTCCGCCACATGCGCCACACTAACAGAGCTGCCCGCGTCAGCGGCAGCACTAGCCGCCTCCTGCTGTCTGTGCGGACACGCAAAACGTTTGTGTCCCACATCACCACACTCAAAACACTTCAGTTGTCCCGAGCTCGCATACACCATATAAGAAGCGTCACCGTGTTTCACTCTAAAGGAAACCTCCAGAGTCTGTGTGGGCGAATCCAAAAACATGAACACCTGACGCCGCAAAGATTGGACATGTTTCAGTTTGGGATCTTTACACCCTAGACTCACAGTTTTGAAACCACTCGCAAACTTCCCAAACCTGCTGAGTTCGTTCTCTAACAAGTCGTTAGAAATAAACGGCGGAACACCGGATATGGTGATCCGCGTAGAGGGAACCGACAACGGGGAAACCTGCACAAACAAATCCCTAATGAACACACCACTCTCAATCAGCTGATACACAAGAGGCTGACTCTTCAGAAAAACAACCACAGCCTTGTTCATTCGGGATGCATACAAAAGTTTCTCATGGCCTACCTGTTCACCTGCAGCTAACAGAACCTCCTCCACGGTGACAGTACCGTTCGGAGGGACTATCCGAACTCCCTGTCGGAGAGTCGGAGGTGAAGTCTCAGCAGACGCCATTCCTCCCTCCAACCCCTCCAACGATCTGTCTTACACAGCCAATAACACTCAATACAAATATGAAAACAATCTGACCTGATCATGCACTTTGAAAACAGTAGAAAGGATAGCAAACAATTCAATCTCCGCGCCACTCGCAACACCACCACCGTCACTCACACTCACACTCACACTCACCGGAAACCGGAAACCGGAAACGGAAACGGAAACGGAGAGGAGGGAGAGGAGAGAGGAGAGGAGAGGAGAGGAGAGGAGAGAGGAGAGGAGAGGAGAGAGGTTTTGGTTTTCAAAATACCTTTTATTTTACCACTACCTGGAGAAAATTATAACACTGTCACATCATCACTCAGATCAAGAGAAGGAAATAAATAAATAAATAAAAAATAAAACATAAAACAAAACAAGTGCAACAAAAATCACAACATCAACAAAAACAACATTTACTGCATCAAAAATGAATAATCAGCTCTCCATCCCCACCCACAGAGCACAAAGCTTCTTCCACAGCCCATACACTATTAAAGTCTTGCACATTGTCCATCATTTGATAATAGGCAAATTCTACCTTCAGTCTGGCCTTCAAAAGTCCCTCCAGAACCAGCACCGGTTCCACACAGCCAGTACCCTGAGCTCGGTTCTTGCGTGTAAGCCAAATGGCCAACTTAGCCGAGCCAGATAAAAAGTTCATCAGTGTATGTACAGTCTTTTTCTTTGCAGAATACTTTGGCCCAAAAACAAACAATGCATAAGAGAAATCCTCCCCGAGAGCTTCAAACAAGCTTTTCATAAGGACAAACAAGAGTGAGAGCCTGGGACACTCAACAAACAGATGAGACAAAGTTTCAGTTAGTGAACAAAACAAACACTCCTCTCCCACCCCTGGATCAATGTGCGCTCTGTATCTGTTCGTGGCTATAACCCCATGCACAACTCTCCACTGGAGATCTGCTGTTCTCTTCTCAACAGGCAGCTTGTACAGGGACCGCCAGCTGCCTTTCGGGGAAACCTCCGGGCCAAAAAACTCGATCCACCTCGACTCTTTCACTCCCGACAGACCACGAAGATGTAGGACCTTAACACAGGACTGATAGAGTGCCTTTTTCCCTGCATCCTGGAACTTTCCCAGAACAGGAGTACTAAAGGACAGCAGTCCACCTCCTCTTTCCTGCCACTCCCCGACATCTGGGGTAACAGACAAAGATGGGAAGCTGTATTCGCCCTCTTCACTCCACTGCTCACACAGATTCTCAATGTTTAGAAATGTCACAAGTTTTACTGGAAGTGCAGCAAAGACTTCCTCCACCACTCTTTCCACCACCCGGCTGGAGGTGATATTGGTCCTTTCTTTGAGGGCGTCCAGGGTCAGTCTTACCAGGTGACCCAGTTTTGTGCAGCCTGCCTCTCTGAAACTGGCCCGGAGACTGGCTGACTGCAAAGTTGGAGTCCTTATGAAATCATTAAAAAATAACGGTTCCTCAAAGATCCACATTCCCAGACTCTCAGTTTTTTCCCTTTTGAATGTGTACATTTTCCATGCCTGCATTACAGACATATAAAAGGATGTTAATCCAGTGAGATCCACCTCCTCAAGCTTTAACAGAAAGAGCTGCTTAGTGTACCCCAGCCGTCCAGCTCTCCTCAGCAGCAGTCGAGCGATGTCCATCCAGCTGGGACCACAAGTGAAAAGGAGTCTCTGTGCAGTCTGGAGTCTGAATGAGGCAATTTTTGACTGAATGTCTATAAGTCCATGTCCCCCTTCAGCCACCGGCAGGTAGAGGACTGCCGCCTGAACCCAGTGTTTGCCTGACCAGAAGAAGTCCAGGATGGCCCTTTGAATGTCCTCCACCAGCCCTCTTGGAGGTGTCAAAGCCACAAGTCTGTGCCAGAGAGTCGAGGCAACCAAGTTATTGACCACCAGAACTCTTCCCCTATACGACAACTGGGGTAGCAACCATTTCCATTTAGACAACCGAGCGCACACTTTCTCCCTAACTCCCTCCCAGTTTTTACTTTTAAAGCCCTCGGTACCCAAATAAACCCCCAACACCTTCAACCCCTCCCTCCCCCACTCAAGTCCACCCGGCAGACTGGGCACTGCCTGGTCCCTCCACTCTCCCACCAGTAAGGCACCACTTTTTTCCCAGTTCACCCGTGCAGCTGTTGCCCTTTCATACAGGGACAGGGTGTCCCGCAGACACCGAACGTCCCCCTGATTGGAGATGAAGATGTTTACATCATCAGCATAGGCAGAAATTGTAGGGGGACATTCAATGCTACAGGCCGCGGGCAAAGAAAGCCCGCTGAGCCGGTCCCTCAACCTGCACAGCAAGGGCTCAATAGCCAAGCTGTACAGCTGGCCGGAGATGGGACAACCTTGTCTGATCCCTCGCCGTACAGGGATTGGCCGACTCAACCCCGCCCCCATCTTCACCAAACACTGTGCATCCTGATACAACAAACCAACTAATGACACAAAACCATCCCCAAAACCAAAAGACCTCAGTGCAGAAAACAAATACGAGTGATCCACCCTGTCAAACGCCTTCTCTTGATCCAGAGACACAATGCCAACATTTAGATTATAGATTTTACACACATCAATGACATCTCTGATAAGAAAAACATTATCCATGATTGTCCGGTCTGGAACACAGTAACTCTGGCCTTTATGGACCACACTTCCCAGAACGTCCTTTAGTCTGTTCGATAAAGCTCTGGAGAGGATCTTGTAGTCCGCACAAAGCAAAGCAACCGGCCTCCAGTTTTTTAACAATGCCAGGTCACCTTTCTTGGGGAGCAAGGAAAGAACTGCTCTCTTACAAGAACCAGGAAGAGACCCGGTCCTGCAACACTCCATTAAAACACTATGCAGGTCAGACCCAAGGATATTCCAGAACCTCTTAAAAAAGTCTGTGGACAACCCATCTATTCCAGGTGCTCTTCCTGTTGCCATCTGAGTGACAGCAGCAGTGAGCTCCTCCAGAGACAGCTCCCCTTCCAGAAGAGACCTCTCCTCCACACTGAGCTGAGGGAGACCCTCCAGGAGCTCCCTGCGACACTCCTGGCTGCAACTCTCTGCTCCAAACAGATCCTCATAGAACTGCATGGCATGACTGCTCATTTCCTTTGGATCAGCTGTTATTCGACCTCCTGGCAGTTTCAGACAAGTCAGCAGCTTTTTTTGAGCCACAGATCTCTCAAGATTGAAAAAGAAAGATGTTGGGGCATCCATGTCTTTGAGTTGAAGGAAACGACTCCGCACAAGAGCTCCCTTCACCCTCTCCTGCAGGAAAGAGCTCAACTCCATACGTTTCTCCTTCAGCAGGGTACCAGTGGTGGGATCCACACTCCCATTTAACCCCTCCTCAAGGTTCTTAATGTTGTCCTCAAGATTTTTAATGACTGTTTTTAATCTAGCAGAAGAGTGTGACGTGTACTGCTGACAAAAAACACGAATCTGAGCTTTACCAACCTCCCACCAAAGCTTCAAAGAATCAAACTCAACTTTTCTTAATTGCCACTGATCCCAAAAACACCCAAAGTTTTTACAGAAAACATTGTCCAGTAGAAGCTTGTTATTAAAATGCCAGAAGGACTTAGCCCTTTCACCTGGTGAAATAATCAGCTCCACACTAACAAAATGGTGATCAGTGAAGCCGACAGGCAGAATATTACAATGAATTAATCTGGGGTTGAGAGTTCTGGAGATGTAAACCCTGTCCAGTCTAGCTGCACACACCCTGTTACTGTTAACCCTGACCCATGTATACTGTCTGGATTGTGGATGTTTCACTCTAAATGTGTCCAACAAATCCAGGTGAGAGATGACAGTGTTTAAAGTCTGGGATGAATGTGGATGTGGCTCCTCTCCTATTCTATCCACGGTGAAATCAAGTGTGCAGTTAAAATCACCACCAAGAATGATCTGATCCTGATTATAGATCAGTAACTCCTTTTGGAGGCGGGTATAGAAAGCTACCCTTTCAGCTCCATTATTTGGAGCATAAATATTAGTGAAGCAGAAAACAGTGTCC
>NC_089207.1:232111-297111 GCF_963930695.1 Labrus bergylta | reverse complement strand
ACAAAATAAAGAATGAGGTCAACATGAATAACGTTGAATCAAACCGTTGTGACGTGCAGGCGTGCAGCACTACAATGAGATCAAAGGCATCAGCATCTGTGAGTTCCTGCCTCCTCACCTCGCCATCTACATCGACCAGCCGGCCGAGGAGGTGCAGAAGAAGCTGAAACAGAGCGACAAGGTAGTGACCCCGCCCCCCCGCCCGCCCCCAAAGCCTCTTATTGTGTTTGTCATTTATTTCTATTTTTGTCTTTTTCTGTTCCGTCTCGGACTGTTTTAAGATAATTTAATTTGTGTGGATTCTAAATGAATGTTTGTGTGAGTGGACCTCAGGAAGAGTAGTCGCTCCTTCGGCAGTAGCTGATGGGATCCAAATAAATATAAATCCCAGAATCAGAGACTTGAGCGTGCGTGGGGAAATCTCTCTGGACGCAGCAGAAGAACACTTTGATGACCTCGAGATCGTCCGAACAGAATTAAAAAAAAAAACTGTGACTGGCTTTAAAGAGCTGTCATCTTTACAACTAAACAACCTCGAATGTATTAGGAATATGTCATGGTTATGTTCAGACACATGAGCACATCCCCGACACACACAACTCACAAACCACCGCAAAGACGAGAAACGTTTCTGTTATTAATCCTGAAGCGATAATGAGCCTGAAACCAAACAGCCTGCTGACACTCGGTAAGGGACTTATTTTTCAAATATTATTTAGCAGAAACCCCAATCGACTAACTGGCTCAGGATCCAGTGCAGCTCTGCTGACGAGAGGACCCGTTCAGAGCGAGCACACCTTCCTGGTTCACACAGATATCTGCGAGCCAGCTTGGAGAGTTTCAGGTTTGTAGCGAGCCTGTCTCTCAACCAACCAGGGAGCTGATGCCTCCTGAATCACCGCCCCCGTTAACCTGACTGAGGACGAGAGTGCATGTGATGGTGGAGTCTCACTGAGAGCGCCCTCTGCTGGATCAAACTGCAAACTGATTGTTTTGAATCGTCTCATTGCAGTTGGAATGTGAACTTTCTCTCTCAGGGTCGAACGAATGTTTGAATGTAGAATCAAAAATGTCAGCCCTGTAGAGGTCGTGTTTAGAGATCACACTTCTTTTTATTCTATCTAAAGTCAGAGGTACATGTCCCTCCTCTCTCCTCAGGCCTTCCTGCAGAACGTTCCTCTGTCTTACCTGAAGAGCGTCGAGGACTCCTACAAGAAGTCTTTCCTGCCCAGCATCAGGTCAGCTTTAAACTGAAGAAACATTCCGACTTGTTTTCATTTGTTTTAAATAAACACTCAGCCCGTCTGCGTCGTTTTTCTAAACAAACTTTTTGTGTTTTTCTTTCAGCGAAACGTCCGAGCTGCTTGCTTATGATGCAACACAAGCCCAGGATGTTGAACGGGTAAGAGGACGCAGCTGCATCGACACCATTTAGCACAGTGCTTCCCAAAGTGTGGGCCGTGCCCCCCTGGTGGGCCGTGTGGGTACTGCAGGTGGGCCGCGAAAAGTCCTCCACCAAGTATAAAAATAAAATAAATATAACAATAATGATGGTTAACCATGAGTCAACCTTTAAGTGATTAGTAAGGCGTGTCAGGACTATTCATGGACATAATGTTCAGTAAACTTTTATGTCTAGCTCTCCATAATATCATGTTGTCATGTCCAATAATTTACCCTAACTGAAAGTTATAGATGTAGTCAAAAAAAAAAAAAAATATTGTGCCCCAGTCTTAAGTTTGGGAAAGGCTGCTTTAGCATCTCTTATTTTTTACATGTGAGACCCCGGAGGCGTTTACCCAGAGGTCTAAATGTGCTGCTTGTTTGTGCATCTCACTAACTGTCTGCCGTCACAGGTGGCCGAGGACATCGAGTATCTGAAGTTTGAAAAAGGACCGTGGCTGGAGCAGGACGACGTCACCTACCACCACATGAGGATGCTGTGAGTTCTTGATTCCAGTTGATGGTTTCCACATTGAAATGTCACGCTCATCACAGATAAACATGTAAAGACGCTCACACCATGATCTGAGCTCTTTCTTCTTACTCCAGGTGAGACGTTAACACCTGTCTCTAACCTCTGTCCCCTTTCTCTCTCAGTGTTGAAGACAAACAGCGGGTCGCCTGTCTGACTCATATTCCAAAGTTTCTCCCAGAGATCACCATCGGAGCTCACGAGTACGACGAGAAGTACACGGCCTTCAGAGCGGTACGTAGAGAAGAAGAAGAAACATGTTAAAGTGACACACGTCAGGCGCTGCATGAGAGCGGATCAGAAATAGAACCATCACCACGGCAACCTCGGCTCTGTGCAGTTCTTAATGTCAGCTGATCTGTTAAATGAAACTGCAGCAGCTTGAAGCGAGTAGAACCAGAGAAACAGTTCAGAAGGTTTTAAAACGTCTCAGATAATAAAACTTTAGGAGGGAAGAAGGAAACTCTGGTTCTTCAGACGCTCCGTGTGTGTGTCCGTGTGCGTGTGCGTGTGCGTGTGCGTGCGTGCGTGCGTGCGTGCGTGCGTGCGTGCGTGCGTGCGTGTGTGTGTGTTGCATGTTTAGATAATGAACGTGTACAGTTTGTTCTTCTTCTCTTTAAATGACCTTTATGTGTGGTTGCAGCTCCCGGGGAAGCAGTACGCTCGTGGTTATAACGAAGACGTGGGAGATAAATACGTCTGGCTGAAGTGACGACTCGTCCTCCGTCTGTACATCCTAAATAATGTTTGTGTGTTAAATAAAGAAAACATTTAGAATCTGTAAAGACGTCTTCTGTTTTGTTGTGCAGCAGATAAACAGTTCGCTCTCTTTCATCCTCAAACTGAACGTCAGCAGCAGTCTCAGTCTGAAGGGGGGTTGGGTTTGCAAAGGACTGAGCTCTGAAGAAGTGATGCTGAGTTAAAAAGTCTGACTGCAGACGTGATGACGGACCAGCAGGAGGCGTGAGTGCGGGAGGGAGGGGCGTGTCCAGGATTCTTCTGTCACTGACCTGTGCAGGCGGGTGTTTGTGTGTGAAGTCCTCTAACAACAAATGGACACTCTGGAGAAAAATATGAGAAATGATTTTCTGCACCGCGGACCAAAAGAGCGACAGGAGAGTATTTAATCACCAGATGAGAATCACAGACGAGAATACCAGAGCGTCTGTCGTCTTCTAGCTCCACAGGAAGAACTGACCTACAAACAAACAGCCTGAGTTATGATGCTCTGCTTCATCGTCCCTCTCAGTCAGAGGTCAGGGTTTGATTATCTGGTCTTAAAGGTTCAATCAGAAAGATCTTTAGTGAACACAGAAAGGTTTACAGACCCATGCAGAGCTGGATAAACACTGAAGCTTCAGAGTCCACCACATGGTGACCTGAGTGAGCATCCACTATAGACGGGGGGGATTAGAATTCAAACTGCAGTATCCATTTTAAACACTAGGGGTCATAGTTACATATTGGGTTTTTACATGTTTTTTCATGGACTTAATTTTGGGTCAGTTTCTGGATGATCGCCCCCTTGTGGCCGCCTCAGGGATTGAGCGTAACACTCGGACCTGAATCCTGCTCTGAACACACGAGAAGAGAAAGAAGACTTTTAGAGTTCGGTTTCCTCGTTGCTGCTGTGGAAACTGTTAGCTTAATGAGCTTAACCAGCTTAACGAGCATGATGTAGCTTCCATTAGCCTCCATTAGCATGGAGAGACGGTGGTCAATAAACGTCTTTACAACATCAGGACAATCGAAGAATATCAAACTGTCTCTTTAGTCGATCAAAAGTTTTTCTTCTGGTTTCTGTAAAATCTTTTTTGGTGCTGACAGACATCAGTGACCCTGAAGCTGCAGAACTCTATTTTCTCTATTTTCTGACGACCTGAGAGAAAGAGAAGGAGGCAATTAAAGTGGAGTGTCAGTCACTCATTTGTATTCTGCTGACAGAAGAGACGGATCATCAGAGAGTACAGAGGAGGAAAACATCACCTGAGAGTCTGCTGCTTAACACTAACAGACGCTGCATTTCTGCACGCCGTCACAGGAGTGTGTGTGTCACGGCTGTCAGAGTGTGTGTGTCTGACTCTGATTGACACACACTCTGACGGCTTGATAATGACGGGTTTTCCCTTTATCTGACACTTCCACAGGAAATGAGTTTCTATATTTGTCAGGACGCTCTGCGTGATGAAAAGTAGTTAAAGGAGGAAACGCTTTTTCCCCGTCTCTCTGAGAAAATCCTTAACTTGTGTTGTTGAGATAACGACGTCTGAAAAAAAAGAGAATCACTTTCTTCACTGAGCAGATCCAGCTCCTCACGCCCGGCTCCATCACACCTCTCCACTGACCGCACGTTTCCACGCCGCCTCATTGACCTTAAAAAAACACAAACATCAAATGATAACAAATAACTGAATCAGACCCACAATGTGCAAACAGATTCAAACATGTTCTTCAACATCTCTACAAACAGAAATCTGCACACAAACACGAGACGCTCTGGATTCAGTTTGCAAGAACGACAACAACAGCTGACCCTGTTCTGCTCTCTGATTGGTCTGCTGACTCATCAATCCTTCTCATAGCAACTGTTGCCGGGCACCTCTCGTGAGACAAACTTTCTGATGATCTTGTACTGTATACCTCGCTTGAGAGGCCTTACTGGACAACAAGAAGTTAAAACAAAAGTTGCTGATGTATTCAGAGAGACAGAAGACATCGAGTAATCAGCTGTTTTATTAAAGTGAGACTTTCTTCAGGCTGCTGGTGGATCTGTAAACGATGATCATCCTGCAGGAGAGGAAATGACAAACCACACAGACCTCACACTGATTCCACCGCTCCGTTATTATCCAAACATCTCGAGCTAAAGAGTCATTTCCTGAACATAAATCTTCCTCGAGGAGAACTTGGTCGTTTGTTAGTCTTGATAATCAGATTTACAGGTGAAGTTTTCCTCCTCTGCGTCTCTCTGATGATCCGTTTCTTCTGACACCAGTTTAATTGACTCCTTTGTTTTTAGTCACGCTGCAGGAAACAAAGCCTGGTTTGGTTTCTCGAAGGTATTACAGAGGATTGTTTTATAATTATAGATGTCTAGAGGATTGTTTTATAATTACAGATGTATTGTTTTATAATTATAGATGTATTGTTTTATAATTATAGATGTATTGTTTTATGATTATAGATGTATTGTTTTATGATTATAGATGTATAGTGTATTGTTTTATAAGTATAGATGTATAGAGTATTGTTTTATGATTATAGATGTATTGTTTTATAATTATAGATGTATAGAGTATTGTTTTATGATTATAGATGTATTGTTTTATAATTATAGATGTATAGAGTATTGTTTTATGATTATAGATGTATTGTTTTATAATTATAGATATATAGTGTATTGTTTCATAATTATAGATGTATAGAGTATTGTTTTATGATTATACATGTATAGAGTATTATTTTATGATTATAGATGTATTGTTTTATGATTATAGATGTATAGAGTATTGTTTTATAATTACAGATGTATAGTGTGTTGTTTTATGATTACAGATGTATAGTGTGTTGTTTTATGATTACAGATGTATAGAGTATTGTTTTATAATTATAGATGTATAGAGTATTGTTTTATAATTACAGATGTATAGAGTATTGTTTTATAATTATAGATGTATAGAGTATTGTTTTATAATTACAGATGTATAGAGTATTGTTTTATAATTACAGATGTATAGAGTATTGTTTTATAATTATAGATGTATTGTTTTATGATTATAGATGTATAGTGTATTGTTTTATAAGTATAGATGTATAGAGTATTGTTTTATGATTATAGATGTATTGTTTTATAATTATAGATGTATAGAGTATTGTTTTATGATTATAGATGTATTGTTTTATAATTATAGATGTATAGAGTATTGTTTTATGATTATAGATGTATTGTTTTATAATTATAGATATATAGTGTATTGTTTCATAATTATAGATGTATAGAGTATTGTTTTATGATTATACATGTATAGAGTATTATTTTATGATTATAGATGTATTGTTTTATGATTATAGATGTATAGAGTATTGTTTTATAATTACAGATGTATAGTGTGTTGTTTTATGATTACAGATGTATAGTGTGTTGTTTTATGATTACAGATGTATAGAGTATTGTTTTATAATTATAGATGTATAGAGTATTGTTTTATAATTATAGATATATAGTGTATTGTTTCATAATTATAGATGTATAGAGTATTGTTTTATGATTATACATGTATAGAGTATTATTTTATGATTATAGATGTATTGTTTTATGATTATAGATGTATAGAGTATTGTTTTATAATTACAGATGTATAGAGTGTTGTTTTATGATTACAGATGTATAGTGTGTTGTTTTATGATTACAGATGTATAGAGTATTGTTTTATAATTATAGATGTATAGAGTATTGTTTTATAATTACAGATGTATAGAGTATTGTTTTATAATTATAGATGTATAGAGTATTGTTTTATAATTACAGATGTATAGAGTATTGTTTTATAATTACAGATGTATAGAGTATTGTTTTATAATTATAGATGTATAGAGTATTGTTTCATGATAATAGATGTATGGTGTATTGTTTTATGATTATATATGTAAAGAGTATTGTTTTATGATTAGAGATGTATAGTGTATTGTTTTATACTTACAGATGTATTATTTTATAATTATAGATGTGTAGTATGTTGTTTTATTATTACAGCTGTATTGTTTCATAATTATAGATGTATTGTTTTATAATTAAAGATGTATAGTATATTGTTTTATGATGATAGATTGTATCGAGCATTGTTTCATAATTATAGATGTATAGATGTATTGTTTTATAATTATAGATGTATAATGTATTGTTTTATGATTATAGATGTATAATGTATTGTTTCATAATTATAGATGTATAGTGTATTGTTTTATAATTACAGATGTATAATGTATTGTTTCATAATTATAGATGTATAGATGTATTGTTTCATAATTATAGATGTATAGTGTATTGTTTTATAATTACAGATGTATAGAGTATTGTTTTATTATTACAGATGTATAGAGTATTGTTTTATGATTATAGATGTATAGAGTATTGTTTTATGATTATAGATGTATAGTGTATTGTTTTATGATTATAGATGTATAGTGTATTGTTTTATAATTATAGATGTATAGCTGTATTGTTTTATAATTATACATGTATAGATGTATTGTTTTATAATTACAGATGTATAGAGTATTGTTTTATAATTATAGATGTATAGATGTATTGTTTTATAATTATAGATGTATAGTGTATTGTTTTATAATTATAGATGTATAGATGTATTGTTTTATAATTATAGATGTATAGTGTATTATTTTATGAATATAGATGTAATATTTTATGAATATAGATGTATAGAGTATTGTTTTATAATTATAGATGTATAGAGTATTGTTTTATGATTATAGATGTATTGTTTTATAATTACAGATGTATAGAGTATTGTTTTATAATTATAGATGTATAGATGTATTGTTTTATAATTATAGATGTATAGTGTATTATTTTATGACTATAGATGTAATAGTTTATGAATATAGATGTATAGAGTATTGTTTTATAATTATAGATGTATAGAGTAGTGTTTTATAATTATAGATCTATAGCTGTATAGTGTATTATTTTATAATATAGATGTATTGTTTCATGATTATAGATATATAGTGTATTGTTTTATAATTATAGATGTATAATGTGTTGTTTTATGATTATAGATGTATAGAGTGTTGTTTTATAATTATAGTTGTATAGTGTATTATTTTATAATTATAGATGTATAGTGTATTGTTTTATAATTACAGATGTATAGAGTATTGTTTTATAATTATAGATGTATAGTGTATTGTTTTATGATTATAGATGTATAGATGTATTATTTTATAATTATAAATGTTTTGTTTTATGATTATAGATGTATAGTGTATTGTTTTATAATTATAGATGTATAGAGTATTGTTTTATAATTATAGATGTATAGTGTATTGTTTTATAATTATAGATGTATAGAGTATTGTTTTATGATTATAGATGTATAGTGTATTGTTTTATAATTATAGATGTATAGTGTATTGTTTTATAATTATAGATGTATTGTTTTATGATTATAGATGTATAGTGTATTGTTTTATAATTATAGATGTATAGAGTATTGTTTTATGATTATAGATGTATTGTTTTATAATTATAGATGTATTGTTTTATAATTATAGATGTATAGTGTTTTCTTTTATAATTATAGATGTATAGATGTATAGTTTTATAATTATAGATGTATTGTTTTATAATTACAGATGTATAGAGTATTGTTTTATAATTATAGATGTATTGTTTTATAATTATAGATGTATTGTTTTATAATTATAGATGTATAGTGTTTTCTTTTATGATTATAGATGTATAGATGTATAGTTTCATAATTATAGATGTATTGTTTTATAATTACAGATGTATAGAGTATTGTTTTATAATTATAGATGTATAGATGTATTGTTTTATAATTATAGATCTATAGTGTTTTGTTTTATGATTATAGATGTATAGGTGTATTGTTTTATAATTATAGATGTATAGTGTATTGTTTTATGATCATAGATGTATAGTGTATTGTTTTATAAGTATAGATGTATTGTTTTTATGATTATAGATATATAGTGTATTGTTTTATAATTATAGATGTATAGTGTATTGTTTTATAATTATGGATGTATAGAGTATTGTTTTATGATTATAGATATATTGTTTTATAATTATAGATTTATAGTGTTTTGTTTTATGATTATAGATGTATAGAGTATTGTTTTATAATTATAGATGTATAGATGTTTTGTTTTATAATTACAGATGTATAGTGTATTGTTTTATAATTATAGATGTATAGATGTATTGTTTTATAATTATAGATGTATTGATGTATTGTTTTATAATTATAGATGTATAGATGTATTGTTTTATAATTATAGATGTATAGTGTATTGTTTTATAATTATAGATGTATAGAGTATTGTTTTATGATTATAGATATAGAGTGTATTGTTTTATAATAATAGATGTATAGTGTATTGTTTTATAATTATAGATGTATTGTTTTATGATTATAGATGTATAGTGTATTGTTTTATAATAATAGATGTATAGTGTATTGTTTTATAATTATAGATGTATAATGTATTGTTTTATAATTATAGATGTATTGTTTTATGATTATAGATGTATAGTGTATTGTTCTATAATTATAGATTTATTGTTTTATGATTATAGATATATAGTGTATTGTTTTATAATTATAGATGTATAGTGTATTGTTTTATAATTATAGATGTATTGTTTTATGATTATAGATGTATTGTTTTATGATTATAGATGTATAGAGTATTGTTTTATGATTATAGATGTATTGTTTTATGATTATAGATGTATAGAGTATTGTTTTATAATTATAGATGTATAGAGTATTGTTTTATGATTATAGATGTAATATTTTATAATTATAGGTGTATAGATGTATTGTTTTATAATTATAGATGTATAGTGTATTATTTTATGAATATAGATGTAATATTTTATGAATATAGATGTATAGAGTATTGTTTTATGATTATAGATGTATAGTGTATTGTTTTATAATTATAGCTGTATTGTTTTATAATTATAGATGTATAGTGTATTGTTTTGTAATTATAGATGTATAAAGTATTGTCTTATGATTATATATATATAGTGTATTGTTTTATAATTATAGATGCATAGTGTATTGTTTTATGATTATAGATGTATTGTGTATTGTTTTATAATTATAGATGTATTGTGTATTGTTTTATAATTATAGATGTATATAATTACAGATGTATAGAGTATTGTTTTATAATAATAGATGTATAGTGTATTGTTTTATAATTATAGATGTATTGTTTTATGATTATAGATGTATTGTTTTATAATTCCAGATGTATAGAGTATTGTTTTATAATTATAGTTGTATAGATGTTTTGTTTTATAATTATAGATGTATAGTGTATTGTTTTATAATTATAGATGTATTGTTTTATAATTATAGATGTATAGTGTATTATTTTATGAATATAGATGTAATATTTTATGAATACAGATGTATAGTGTATTGTTTTATAATTATAGATGTATAGTTTAGTGTTTTATAATTATAGATGTATAGATGTATTGTTTTATAATTATAGATGTATAGTGTATTATTTTATGAATATAGATGTAATATTTTATGATTATAGATGTATAGAGTATTGTTTTATAATTATAGATGTATAGTGTATTGTTTTATAATTATAGATATATAGTGTAGTGTTTTATAATTCTAGATGTATAGAGTATTGTTTTATATTTATAGATGTATAGAGTATTGTTTTATAATTACAGATGTGTAGTGTATTGATTTATAATTATAGATGTATTGTTTTTTAATTTTAGATGTATAGTGTAGTGTTTTATAATTGTAGATGTATAGTGTTTTGTTTTATGATTATAGATGTATAGAGTATTGTTTTATAATTATAGATGTATTGTTTTATGATTATAGATGTATAGAGTATTGTTTTATAATTATAGATGTATAGTGTATTGTTTTATAATTATAGATGTATAGTGTAGTGTTATATAATTATAGATGTATAGAGTATTGTTTTATGATTATAGATGTATTGTTTTATAATTACAGATGTATAGAGTATTGTTTTATAATTATAGATGTTTAGATGTATTGTTTTATAATTATAGATGTATAGAGTATTGTTTTATGATTATAGATGTATAGAGTATTGTTTTATAATTATAGATGTATAGTGTATTGTTTTATAATTATAGATGTATAGTGTATTGTTTTATAATTATAGATGTATAGATGTATTATTTTATAATTATAGATGTATAGATGTATTATTTTATAATTATAGATGTTTTGTTTTATGATTATAGATATATAGTTTAGTGTTTTATAATTATAGATGTATAGAGTATTGTTTTATAATTACAGATGTATAGTGTATTGATTTATAATTATAGATGTATTGTTTTTTAATTTTAGATGTATAGTGTTTTGTTTTATGATTATAGATGTATAGTGTATTGTTTTATAATTACAGATGTATAGTGTATTATTTTATAACTATAGATGTATTGTTTTATAATTATAGATGTATAGATATATTTTTTTATAATTATAGATGTATTGTTTTATAATTATAGATGTATTGTTTTATAATTATAGATGTATAGTGTATTGTTTTATAACTATAGATGTATTGTTTTATAATTATAGATGTATTGTTTTATAATTATAGATGTATAGTGTATTGTTTTATAATTACAGATGTATAGTGTATTGTTTTATAACTATAGATGTATTGTTTTATAATTATAGATGTATTGTTTTATAATTATAGATGTATAGATGTATTGTTTTATAATTATAGATGTATTGTTTTATAATTATAGATGTATAGATGTATTGTTTTATAATTATAGATGTATAGTGTATTGTTTTATAACTATAGATATATTGTTTTATAATTATAGATGTATTGTTTTATAATTATAGATGTATAGATGTATTGTGTCCAGTTTCTCCAAAGTTTCCAGAACAGCGAGTTCTTTTGACTCAGATCAAACGACCCCCCCCCCCCCCCCCCCCCCCAGCCTATATAAACTCTGGAGGAAGATGAAAGTCCGGCCTTCCTCTGAGGATCTCTTATCCTCTTTTCCAACTCCTCTCCCCCCAAAGAGCCCAAAAGGAGCCCCGGGGGGGACAGGTCCAGATCCTCTGTGTTGAAAGTTTGTGAGAGCAGAGGAGATATTTCCAGCTGCTGTATTTCAGCTTCATCCTTTTTTAACAAGCCCAGACTGAGAACTGCAGAGCGGAGAAGAAAGGTGAAGGTGAAGAAAACGTCACCTACAGGCAGAAGAAGAAGAAGAAAAGGACAAATGTGCTTTTTACTGCCTTTTTGAGCCGATTAAAGGACGACATGAAACGAGAGCGACTGTCCGAGTCGAATGCAAATGAGCCGATTACTTCAGCAACGAGAGCGAGCTGAGAATGGAGGGGTAAAAGAAGTCGTCCACAGGTCACAGTCAGCAGACAGCTGAGGCCGGATGTCTGCCAGCAGCTGAAAGAGGTTGTCGAGCTTCAGGTCTGCTCAGACAAAGGCAGCGTGACAGCACGGCGGCCTGCTGCAGTCACAGAGAGCTAATGGAGGATGGAAAACATGAACTGTGCAGAGGGCGGCTGCTGCCACTTCCTGTGTTGGATAATGTAACACAGAGGGAAGAGAGGAAGTTAAAGTGGGATTGAGTTGTAACTCTGCAGAGATGTCGGATCGATAACATCACAGGTCAGAGAGAAACTCTGCACGACATCCTGCTGCTGCTGTGCACACAGTCTATGGTCAACACCCTAGAGTCTCTCACCCTAACTTTCATTCAAACCTGAGGACGGATAAAGAGGCTGAGCTAAGGGCCTGTTTTACACTTCCTGTGCCTCCTGTATGTGATGTCCTGGGCTTCTGCAGCCGGCCTCTAGTGGACACTTTATGAACTGCAGGTTTTTGCATTTCCTTGAGTTGCAGTTGAGGTTGCAGCTTGGTCTGCTGTGTTCTCCTGTTGATCACTTCTGTCCTGTGTCGTATAGAATCGTCTTTTTCTGCGTTATTTCCTCACTCGTTTAGGTTGAAAGTGGTCTCAGTGTCTAAAGGTCAAAGGTCAAGGTAATCATAAGAAGTGTGTTTGAATGCAAAGAGAAAATAAACCGACTCACACCTGCAGACTCAGTGAAGAACTCATGTGAGCTCGATGTTCAGAACGGGCAGCGAGCCGGTCTGTAATTGGATCATTTACCTGTCAATCAAGCCTCGAATATTTACATCCTGGATCAGTGATTCTCATCGGGTTTAACCTTCAAAAGCACAAAGAAACAGAACAGAAAAGCCTCTAGAAGACTTAGACTTAATAAGTCCCTCCCCCCCTTATTCTGCAGTGACTTCAAACGGGTCCTTTGTTCCCAGGATGCAAAGGTTTGATGTTCTCAGCAGTGTTTTTATCCCCGGGGTCAAATGTTGGATGAATGTTTCCTCCACCTTAAAGCCGGCTGGATGCAGCTGGTTTTAAACGTTTAGTCTGACCTGCACAGATCCTTCTGACCAATCACAGCTTCCATTTATTACGACATATTTATCACACCTCCAACATTCACTGAATCCTCTAGTCTGGCTTTGGTCCAAGAGATCCAGCAGCAGACTGTTAGACATAAAGACTGTAAATAAATGAAGACGTCCTGTCAGTAATCTGCACCAACAGACTGAACGGCTCTCCGGGTGTTGGAGGTAAATGACAGACACGGCAGCTTTGTCACTTGTTGGGGGATTTGGCAAATTAACGTCCCCGCAGAGCACTTCACTAAAAGTCTCCTTCTTCCAACAGCTTCCAGGATTAAAACTAATTTAACGCTACAGACTGATATTGAACATGCTGCGGCAGAGGGTTGCCGGGGGAGGCCTGGCAGGGACTCGGTGATGGGAGCCGAGGGGAGCTTATTGAAGCTGGGGTTCATTTGTCAGCTGCAGTGAGCTGAGGCTGCTGTTGCGTATCACAGGAGCAGAAAAGCACAGCGACGGGAGGGGGGGGGGGCTCGCTGCAATCAACAAGGCTAATTAGCAGTCTGTAAGCACATCAACATAACTGCTTAATTAAATCATTTCTTCATGTCTTTTTCCGGCCAGATTTGAAGTCTAAATAAGGGGACAGGATGGAGGAGGGGGTCCTGCACGCTCCCGTCTCCGGCCAGCAGATGGCAGTGTTGTGTTGTGGATCCATGCGGAGAAGAAGACATTGTTCTGACAGTGTGGCTGCAGCTCCGGGGGAGACATGCCTCTGAGGAACATGGATGTGTGCTAACACCTTTCTCCACTTGTTTGAGTTTTTGTTTGCAGGATACTTGTGTACAGTTGCGACGTGAGAGCGCCGCGGGCAGCTGAAGTTCTTTCCCCCGCTGTTTACTCCCATTGTCAGCTTTTCTTAAACTGAAATCATCATCAACACAGAAACACAGGAGGAGGAAAGGAAGTGGACGGCGTGATGAAACACAAACCTCTCCTTCAGTTTGAAATCAACAAAAACAAACAACTCAAAAGTCTAAGAAAAGAAAAACTTTCCCCTTCAGCTCCTCGTTAAAGATTCTGTAAAGTTTGAAAATGTTTCCTGTTTTATAAAGGTAGCTGGATGTCTCCTGTCTTACAGGAAAATACTAAAACCCTGCATCAGCCGCTCCATGAGTCAAGGAGCAGAAAGTAAGTCATTAAATCCAGACTCTTTGGAGTTTGGTTGCCCAAATATATCGACGTAGGTTTTAGTAAGTCAGACGAACATTATAAAAACTAAAAGCAGAGACTTTGATTGTTGTTGTCACTTTAATTTAAAGAGAACTCTTTTCATTTGTTCACTCTCGTGCTGATTGGTCAGATATATTTATGGTCTTGGTCTCAGTCTCGATCCCTGAATGTCTCGGTCTTGGTCTCACTTTTCTGCGGTCTTGACTACAACAGAACTTTCCCAATGCATTCTGGGAAACAATGAGTCCACTTGATAGGGTTTAAGAATTCTTACAGTTTGGATGGCACAACATGAAAATAATGCTCCAAATAGAGAGTCAGATTTCAGACGGATCTATTTTTTATTTTTTATTTTTTATTTTTTGTTACATTGTTCTGTCTGCTCCACGTCTGTCCTGCATGATATTCATGTTTTATATGAACCAAATGCTGCTTTAAGTGCATCCTGCATGCTTTATGTTTTTCCTCCTGTGTCTGCTTCATTACTGTCATGATATTTCTATTTTTGTAGCTTTTAGTGATGTTTGAATTTGTTTTTTTTAGGGAGCCTTTTATAAAATCTGTCCAGGGACAACAGATGAAAATTAGCCTTTTGGCTAACTCTGGCATATTTACAGAAATGTTCATTAATATGTAAAATAAATAAATAAATAAATAAATAAATAAAATAACTCTGGAGTGGAGAGTCCGTCCTGTAGGAGGTTATTTTCAGGTGTACCACAGGGTAAAGGAGTCTGTGTTCTCCACCCGGCTCTGCTCTCACACACCTCACTTTGAATGTTTTACTCCCCGGGCTTTTCTCTGTATCAAAGTCAGAACGCCGTGTAACACTGTCATCTGCACGCCGTTTGTTCCCGAGGACTTTCATGTCGGTCCAGGCTTCTGGTGGTGCTCTGATTTCAGCCTGCTTTTATTGTCTCAGCAGAAAAACGAGCGGCGCTTCCCCTTTAAGAAAACTGAATCCCTAAAAGCCTCTTTTTGACGTCTGGTGTAGTGAACATTTCCCGCCCTGCGTTCAGGACGTCTGAACGCTCGCGGTGTGTGAACCACCTGAACCATCCGTTTGGATTTCTGTCCGTTAAAGAATTTATAACAAATGATGTGACAGGGCGGCAGAGCTTTCTGTCGTCTCCTCTGACAGCTCATATAATAGAGTTATTGATAATCTGTCACCCTCGGGTGCTTTATGTGTTGCTGCGGTTCGAGTGTGATATTTGAGTGAAAGTGCCTCCAGTGCTCGTTGGAGGTTTCCGCCGGCGTTCCAGTGTACACCTTATCGACGGCGTGCACCTCTGATCTGACCCGTTATTTTTCTGCTGTCTCATTCCCTCAAAGTGATTCTCGTGTTTTTCTCCAGCAGAGCAGAGCCGGAGGGGCCGTGTGGGCTCACTATCGATATAAGAGCAGAGATTACAGGTCGGCCTGCATCAGTAAACATCTCAGACAGCAGAACGCGTAACCTTCTGAGAAACCGTGATGGAAGACCAGATGACTCCTAAAGTTTATATAATAAAAACCAGAGCTGCTGCTTCTGAAATGTGTTTTTATGATTTCCACCCACAGTCTGTAAATATTAACAGACCCATCAAGGTCGGTCTCATTCATGGTAATTATCCATGATGTCATAACCATCTACAGGTAGACTGACCACGAGCTACCTGAGCGTGAGACGATGGTTTCTGTTCCTGTAGGAGACACGAGTTCATCTGATATCAACCTTTAAGAACAACAGAACTAAGAACTACACTAAAGAACTACAATACCCACAATCACAGAGCGTCACAGAGACGTCTCTGATTGGTGGAGCTCGCTGTGACCGTGGCAAGGGTTCTCATCCATCTGCGCCATATGTGAATGGATAGTTTGGCTAGCAGGCTAGCTTGTTAGCTAACAGGAAATATACTAATAACACGTGTAACAGTATGAACACGATAACAACGACTAAAGTTACATTTAAGAAGAAGAGCGATCATTCGCAATGCATTGTGGGATGTGCAGTTCCTTTGACTCGGGATGTAAATACTGTACACCGTCTTGTACTTTGCCTTTATCTCTGTTTTGAACGCCGTTTTGGCGCTGGATCAAATGTTTTCTAGCCATGAGTATTGAGGGTATGGTTGTCATGGTAACAGGCTTCAAGCTCTTGATACGAGGATTTTATTAAATGTCGACGGAGGATTTTAACGGGCAAATTTACTTCGGGAACCAGAGCTGCCGAAAAAATGTGGGCGGTCCCTGTTGAGCTCTACTCAGGGTACGAGTGGGTGTGGCTGATGTGACTGACAGGTGGGCAGATTTTAGCGGGGACCTGAGGAGGCTAAAGACCCGCCTTAGCTCCACCTCAAAACTAACTGAGCCTACGTCCATGTTTCATACAGTCTGTGATCGGCTCTCTCTTGGAAACAGGACAGTTTGAGAGTAACATAATGTAAATGTTACTTTAAATGTTTGAATAGAAACACGAAGCAGTCACACTGAAAGTCGGGACTCTGTGTGTGTTTGTGTTGTTTGTCCTCACTAATAAGTGTCATCACACGTTTCTCTGTGAACCCGTCCCAGCTGAGTGACATGTGGCTGCAGGAGAGGAGCAGAGTGTTCAAAGAGCTCTGCGGGGGGGGGGGGGGAGGGGGGGGGGGAGGGGGGGGGGGTGCCTTTAATTAAACAGCTTTAATAAGATTTTAAACTTTTACTCTGCACTGTAATTAAATCTTTTAATTTCTTTACTTTTATTTTTATTTTTTTTATTTAAATTAATTTCATTTGAATTATTTTTATTTGGACATATTTTCAGATTTTATAATTTCAGTAATTTTTTTAATGTTCTATTTGAATGTTTCTTTTCTTTCCTTTGTCATGAAGCACTTTGAATCGCCTTGTTGTTGAAATGTGCAACATAAATAAACTTGTCTTTCCTTACCAGTTTGCTCCTTAGACTCTTTTTTAGCCTCCTTTAATGTGGACCCCCCCCCCCCCCCCGAAGCCATTACCCCCTCACAGAACTGTAAGGTCACATTCTCGTTTTTAATCTAGATTGAAGGAATCTACAAGGCCAAACTCCGCCCAGCTTTGTTATTTAGATGGATTAGATTTCGTCCTGCGAGCAGCTTAAACACGATGAAGCTCGTCCTTGCGCCGTCTAATTCCCAAACTTGACTTCTTCTTCTTGGAGAGAGGGCAGGAGGTCCGGCGAGATAATTCCAGCACTCACACCGGAAGATTAAGAACCTGCAGAGTGCTCGGCTGCAGCGTGTCACTCAGGAAACTCACCGCTTGTTCTGTGAGCTGATGCAAAGGGCGCCGCCTCGTGTCCATCAGCACGCCGCCTCGTGTCCATCAGCACGCCGCCTCGTGTCCATCAGCACGCCGCCTCGTGTCCATCAGCACGCCGCCTCGTGTCCATCAGCACGCCGCCTCGTGTCCATCAGCACGCCGCCTCGTGTCCATCAGCACGCCGCCTCGTGTCCATCAGCACGCCACCTTCACAATATCCTTCAAGTGCTCCGAGAGTAAAAAAACACCCGGCTGATTGTAAGATGAAACAAAGGGATAGTTGTCATTCACCTCATGAGGGCATTGCTGCACGAGTAGGAGAAGAAATGCTTTTGTTTGAGGGGGAGGGGCAAAGATAAGGAAGTGGCGTGGAAATTACATTTGCAATACAACCATTTATACCAGTCACGAGATAACGAAGGGAATTTCTATTCACGTTATCGTCGTCTGCAGACTAATCAGGAACACAGAGTGAATTTATCATGCGAGCCGATTTCAGGCACATTAATTAACAGAGTGTTCTCCACACACACACACACACACACACACACACACACACACACACACACACACACACACACACACACACACAGAGGACGCGTCAGGGAACATTTGTTAGACATGTGATGACGAGGCGGCTCAAACACAAAAAGCTGTTTCATTCACTCTCCCTGCATCGAATCCCCTTTTTTATGATCCTGACGGCACCTTTAAAAACTAAATGTGTCTGTATGAAGGAAACATGCAGCAGCCAGTATGTCCTCCTTCTAACTTTAGATTCTGCTCCTGAATGCTCTGGATTTGTTTGGACCAGAGAAGGTAGGCGCTTTTAAGACACCCCCCCCCACTCAGCCGTTTTGGACGCCCCTCGGTTTGTCAGATATGAGAGCAGTTATCAGGTCAACAGGTGTTGCAGTGATGGAAGCGGTCAAGAGAAGTGGTTCAGATAGAAGTGATTGTACCCGACCTAAAAAGCCTCTGCATGTTTCTAATAAGCTCCACGAGCAGAAACGTGCTCAAACTAGGATCAATATTGGAGATGCTTTTGAAAAATGGAGAGAGGTTAGAACACAGAAAGGTTTACAGACCCATGCAGAGCTGGATAAACACTGAAGCTTCAGAGTCCACCACATGGTGACCTGAGTGAACATCCACTCTAGAGAGGAGAATTTAGACTGCAGTACCCATTTTAAACACTAGGGGTCAAAGTTACATACTGCTGCTTTAAGTCGTCACCACATGTAGTCATTTCAATTCACTTTCACTTAGCAGACTCTTTTATCCAAAGCGACGTACATCAGAGAGTAAGAACAACACAAGAGAGGATCTAGAAAAAAGGGAACAATGTGAGTAAGAGCAAACGATCAGCTTTGAGTCTGATTGGACACACAGGTGCTGACAGGAAGTGACCAGAGGCAAAGCACAACATTGAGGGCAGTTCTTGAGAGCGCTAATCAGTATAGAAACCATCTTATAAGTCATCGTTATCAAACAAAAACCATCGTCATTACCATCATCATCATCAATAATATGGAGACCATCATCATTAAGTTAGTAGGTATTCATAAAGAGCTGGGTCTTATGGAGTTTTCTAATAAAGTCATTTCTGTAACCGCTGTGGCTCCTTCATCTGGAACACCTGAGCAGCATTCATTTCCATATTTAATGAAGGCACATGTTGAAGCTTTAATAGAATCATGTCTCGACCGGGTTCAGGCTGCTTTTCGTTTGTTGATGTGATGTTGGGAACACGAGGCGAGGTCACTGAATAATGACTTCATGATCACAGCATGAGCCAGAAATAAACAGTTATTCATTATTATTGTTTTTATTGTAATTATTGCCTCTTCACATCAGCACGGAGCGGGGGAGGAGAGTTAGTGTCCAGAGAACAGCAGAGTTCATATTTGATCAAATATCATTTCTATCAGACGATAAATTAAAGTTAGAATGAAATGTGTTGCACCTGTTCTCCGACTAATCGACCAATCAAACTCTTTGTTACATGGACATCATTATAAAGCTTCTGTGTTGTTAACAGCTCTCGTCTTGTTCTCTGACCTTTACATCACACTGTGCTGGTGTTGTGTTGTAATTGGAAATCAGAACTGACTGATGTTTCAACAACAACATTAAAAAAAGCTGTGTTAGTGTTTTGAAAGAGAAGTTGAAATACGGCTTCAGAGGAAAGATGATATTTCTTTAGAGGAGGCTTCAGAACCATCTTTTAAAATATCTGAATGTTGGATTGTCAGCAGAAAGTCGAGGTCATGCTTTGCACTAAAGGTGACTCCAGTCGACCGTCAGTCTCTCAGAAGAGGATCGTTCCATTTCGACTCTGTGGGGGGGTTTCATGTCTAACTTTACATCGATTGGTCTGTTTGAAATAATTCATGGCTCATAGCAAATATCACCTCACACTAATATACTCATACTTCTGAAAGCTGCTGGTACCTTGTGGTGGTCGGCCTGTTGTATTGTAACACACTATCAGCCGACTAAGGACAAAATCTGACCAGTTTTGAAAAACAAAAAAAAAAGCAGAAAGACTCTTAAAGCATTTTTTTTTTTTAAGATTTATTTTTGGGCTTTTTGTGCCTTTGTTGTCGAGATAGGAGAGTGGATAGAGTCGTAAATCAGGGAGAGAGAGAGAGCAGGGAATGACATGCGGGAAAGGAGCCACAGGTCGGATTTGAACCTGGGCCGCCCGCTTGGAGGACTACAGCCTCTGTACATGGTTCGCCTGCACTAACCACTGAGCCCCCAGCGCCCCATTAAAGCATTTCTAAAGCTAGGAGAAGATACAACATCACTGGTTGAGACTTAAATCTCTCTCATGTTACACATTTTCTCTCCATCGTTTCCATAGAAACAGAATCTGTGTACATGATGTCACCTGTCTGTCCTCTTTCAGTTCATCAGAGGTAAACCGAGTTATTTCTTCTCTTCCAGCGTTTTCTCTCCATGACGATCCATTGTTATTCCCCTCTCTCTCTTGTTCCTCTTCTTTTGTCTGACTCTCTCAGTCTCTCCACTCCAACATGCTGCTTAATTGGATTTTTTTTTGTCGCCAGAAGACATGCTAGCTTGTGACAGGGCAACGCACACACACACACACACACACACACACTCACACACACACACACACACACACACACACACACACACACACACACACACACACACACTCAGAGGCTCCATTAGTATCTGGCTTTGAGAAAATGCTAATAACTGTTGTTGTCCACTCTGTTCTTGTAATTACTATCATTACTGTGATGGAGCTGATGGGGGTGGAGGGGGGTGGAGGGGGGTTGAGGGGGGGGGGGTTGAGGGGTGGAGGGGGTGGGGGTGATGTGAATGTTGAGTGTGAGAAAAAGCAGGTGAGAGAGCCAGAGCCTGTTATTACCATTCATTGATTTTACCACAGTTATGATCAGCTGATGTACGAGTCCTTTCATGCTTTTATACTTCACATGCTAACGCTAACGCTAACCGACTGGATGTTTCTGTTTTATAATCCTCTGAATTCTTTTTTATTTTCATTTCCTGAGTGAGTTTGGGAGAATAACTTGTTTCAGTTAAAGCAGTAAAAACACATTTTCACCATCTTCTTCTTCTTCTTCTGTTGCTTCTTTGGGGCCGGGTCACATTGCAGCAGGGTTAGGGTGTTTCACATCAGGGACCCGGTTCAGTCCGGTTCCTCTGAACTCGTACTGTACCCGGATACTGTGCCCGAGTTCTCTTGAAGAGGTGGACTCCGCCATGTCTCTGGAAGATGTGAATGCTACCGTGCTCAAACAAGGAAGTGGACCGCAATATAACGTCAAACTGAACGGCTCCTGTCGCTTTAAGAACCGCGCAGCACGGCGCCGTTTCCTTCTCTGAGCTGCACGATGTGGACGCAGGAAGAGGGTCGATGTTAGCATCTCAGGAATAACAAAAAACATCCTCAGTTAGCAGGATGGACTGAGTGGTTGCCATGGTTACGTCTTCTTCTTTCCGCTTTTTGTCGGATTTGCAAACCAACTATATGTGGGGGGGGGGGGAATCGTGCCGGATGTGAAAACGCCCCCCAGGGAGGTCAGACATCCACGTGTGTTTTCTGGCTCCTCCAGAGAGATACTGATGAACATATCAAATATCTTCAGTGGCTTCAGGAGGATCTCGAACTGAACCACCTCTCTGGCAAGACTCCTCTGTGGAGAGAATAAAAATGGCAGACAAGTTTTGTTCTAGTCTGGGGGTGGAGTCCATGGGTGGAGATACCAGGGGAGGGGAATCCCACTGTGACATCACAAGGAGAGCACATTTGAAACAGAGCTTCTCTGTGTTGTAAGACTTATGCAGACCACAAACAGGACTGGATGGTTTATTTCACATGTTGTGGGTCAGTAGACTCTCAGGTTACAGATATATGTTCAGAAACACTGAAGAGGATTTTTAGAATACGTCCCCTTTAATGATCTATTTTAGCACATCTTTCCTCACATAGACCCTGATTTGTATTTGTTTAGTTGCTTGGTCTTCTAAGTATATTTAGCCCACATGTACTTGCGGAGTTTGCATATTATATATATTTTTATATAAGTATTGGACGGCTTCATTTTGAATGAGACAGGAGGAAAAGAAAGTCGTGCAGAAATGTTTTATTAGGTGACATATGAAACATTCAGAGATCCTTTAACAGGAGTCCATGATGCGCTTCATGCTCATGAACCTGGTGCCGCTCATGCCCATCTCCCTGAAGCTCCTGTACTCTCCGGGCCTCAGGTACATCATCCTGCCTCTGAAGTGGGGCTGCTCGTACATCAGCCACTGGCCGTCCATCACGTTGCAGGACAGGCAGTCGGACATGCGGTAACGCTCCATGATGTTGTCACAGTCGTCCATCAGCTCGTGGCTCTGACCCCCGAAGTTCTCCCTCTCGTAGATCTTCATCCTGAACTGACCTCTGTGCTGTGGTGTGACAGAGGATAAAGAAGTTAGTCACTGATTCCCCCGTCAGACGACACGCTCCAGGACGGACGCTGTTTTAAAACCTACCATGGGGATCATACGGCAGGACTTGATGCAGTCCCTCATGCCCATCATGCTCATGTGGTCAGCGTACTCGCCCCTCCTCATGAAGTACTGGTTTCCCATGAAGTTGGTGCGGTCGTAGACCATGAAGCAGCCGCTCTCCACCCTGCAGGAGTGACACCTGTTCAGGTAGGAGGTCATGTCGGAGCAGTCGCTCATGCACTCATAGGAGCGACCCTGGAAGTTCTTCTCCTCGTAGAAGATGATCTGTGAAAAACAAAGTGTGATTTTTACATTCAAACCAATATGGCCGACATTTTTCTATTCCTCCAGTACTTTTTTTTTTTTTTTTACCTTTCCCCTCATGTTCATGCTGGTGTTGCTCATGTTGGCTGCTGGTGGGTTGCTGCTGTTGCTGCTCCTGAACTGCATGCCTACCTGGTTTAACCCTTTCCTTTTATACTCACCAACATGTAAAGAACCAGGGGGGCCCCCCTCAGAGAACCCCTTACCCAGCAACTATTACTATTGACCCGTAGAATGCTGAGGTTTTGTCCATGTTTCAGAGGACTGAGGACCTTAACCGCTTTAGAAAAGCCTTTTCTCTCTTTACTGAAAGCATTCACAACAAAGCTGCTAATGTCATCAACTGTCTGTGTGACTCTGACTTCTTTATTTACAGGTTTTGGGTTTTTAATGTTCTACACACGCAGGCATCAGACTTTGTGCTATATTCATTAATTACACACAGATATCTGTTAACAGCATGTTTTCTTCATGTTTCATGTTTCTGTCCTTTTACAGGCGTTTTTACTGGGAGGGATTTTTAAATCTTATTTCCTGTTTTCAGAGAACATGGCGTCCTGCTGCTCGGACTGTGTTTCATGTTTTATGATTTGGAGCTGTAGATAAAAGGGATCCTTAAAAAGTCTTCAACAGGACTTTTCAAAGATGATAAAATGTAGAGAAGAGTTTCTTTTTTTACTTGTGATTACTTGTGATTTAGACGGTGTCTCGACTGTGGTCCTGGTCCTGGTCCTTGTCCTGGTCCTGGTAATTTGAAGCTTGATATTTGAAGATCTCAGCGGAGAGGTGAGGCCTTTGGATCAAGCTTCCATAGATCTAAACCTTCATAGAGTCGAACTCCTGACGATGATTTTGCAGGTTGGACACAAGAGGTAACCTCCGGGGTTAAACATGAAGCAGATGTTGAAGTGTAAAATCCTGCAGTTCCTCGAGTGTCCACAAGAGGCTGGCTGCAGACGCACAGGAAGTCACATACACACCCATTCTAAAAAACATTTTAATAACAATTAAATAAAAAGACAGGAATGTTCAGAGGTTGTGTGGCTTTCCTAAACTTTAATTGCTGAAGTGTGAAACAACGGGGAATTTCTAGTCTCCACTTTAACCAAAAATCAACTTCCTGTTGAAACGTGAAAACAAAACAACACAATGCTCTATTGTCCCTCAGGGGGACGTTTGTTCTCACAGCTTTACACAGTGCGTACACATAAAGAAAAGATAACAATGAAGGGGCCCGTCAGCGTGGAAGCTTGATCAGGGCTGAGGGGACAAAGCTCTCTTTGAAACCTGCCCTCTTCCAGGTCAGGGTTCTGATTGGGTGAGTGGGGTCCGGGGCGCTGGGAGAGGGTCTGGGTAGGTAGGCCTTTGATTTACTAAACAATATTTACACTGCTCGTACTGCCCGCAGGTAAAGTTAATATCCATACTGACCACAAGGGTTCAGAAGGACCACGAGGGTTCAGAGCGACCACGAGGGTTCAGAGCGACCACGAGGGTTCAGAGCGACCACGAGGGTTCAGAGCGACCACGAGGGCTCAGAGCGACCACGAGGGTTCAGAGCGACCACGAGGGCTCAGAACGACCACGAGGGCTCAGAACGACCACGAGGGTTCAGAGCGACCACGAGGGTTCAGAAGGACCACGAGGGTTCAGAGCGACCACGAGGGTTCAGAAGGACCACGAGGGTTCAGAGCGACCACGAGGGTTCAGAGCGACCACGAGGGTTCAGAAGGACCACGAGGGTTCAGAGCGACCACGAGGGTTCAGAAGGACCACGAGGGTTCAGAGCGACCACGAGGGTTCAGAAGGACCACGAGGGTTCAGAAGGACCACGAGGGTTCAGAAGGACCACGAGGGTTCAGAGCGACCACGAGGGTTCAGAAGGACCACGAGGGTTCAGAACGACCACGAGGGTTCAGAAGGACCACGAGGGTTCAGAACGACCACGAGGGTTCAGAGCGACCACGAGGGTTCAGAACGACCACGAGGGTTCAGAGCGACCACGAGGGTTCAAAGTGACCCACGTCAACCGGTCTGCTGACCTCACACACATTAAGTACACTGGTCCTCATGGGCCAATCAGAGAGGAGCTCTGTAATCAGAGTGGCTGCAGGTATGATCGGTCTCAGCTCACCTGGAGTGAACGAGACTCAAGCAGAATGTAAGTCCAAACAAATAAACATCATGCTAACATTACGTTCACTGAAAAACAAAGTTTAAAACATAAATTAAAGTTTTATTAACTTCAGGACTTTCAGAGAAGAAAGTTATTCACACATATTTCTACATGAAGAATGAATCTGGAGCGAGAGGAAACCGTAAAGCTTTGGACCTGAAGACAGGAACAGACGAGCACGTTCAGTTTCTATAGAACAGCTCCCTGAAGAAGAGCCTACAAGAGTGTGTGTGTGTGTGTGTGTGTGTGTGTGTGTGGGGGGGGGGGGGGGGGGGGGGATCCAGAACAGATCTGGACAGGACCCAGGAGCCTGGACTATTTAAATGCAGTGACATTTGAGCTGAAAAGGTTAGAGTCTGACTGCCAGGAAGGGAGCAGTTATGTTTTCTGTTGCTAATAACAACCGCCTACCAACAGCCAATCAGGGATCATGTAAGAGCGGGTTGATGTGGCAGAACGGGACCTGGACAGGGTGAGTATCAGGACCCGTCATGAAGCCACAGCCTGCAGGTTTAACCTCTCCTCCGTTCTCTTGTTTCCTAACAGACCAACGTCCATCTTTTACTGCAGAACCATCACAACTTATTCTGTAGATTTAGAACAAACGTCTGCCCACCAAAAGCCCACAGCGCTCGATATCAAGCAGCTGCAGCGGGCTGGAGAAAGCTCGCACTTAAATGAACGAGTCATAAAAGGAAGCAGGACTCCGTCCAGAACGGATCAAAACACAGAACTGACGCGCTTCAGAGGCCAAGACAGAACGACTTAGACTTCCCTCTCCTCAGAAACATCTTCCAGCTCCTCCTGGGGGATTCTGGGGCGTTCCCAGGCCAGCTGGGAGATATAATCCCTCTACAGAGGTCTGGGTCTACCTCGGGGTCTCTGACGTGCCCAGAAAACCTCCAAAGGGAGGCGACCTAGCAGGAATCCTAATCAGAAACCCGGCTCCTTCACTGCTAGCTCCCTTCAGATGTCCGAGCTCCTCTGAGGCTGCAGCATCCGTCAGGAGGAAACTCACCTCTGCTGTGTGAGGAACGATGTTTTATTACATCATTTAGCAAATAATTCATCTTTATATCACATTTTGTTTTACTCTAGCTTTAAAAGAAACAGCTGGACATCTACTCACGTAATGAGGGATGGAAACGTGCATGTTTAATTTCAGTATTTGAGTCCTGAAGCTCGTGCCTCAGTCTATGTTTACTGTCAGCTAAAAGTCCTGGTAGTGGTGAAGTGCAGAGTGAGTGACAGGCTGATGGATCTGCCTCCAGGCAGCTGTGTGTGGGAGTTGTTGGAGGTTTGCTGCTGAGTCTGGAGCCTCCACAGGAAGTCATCAGTCGACGTCTGTAGGAAGTCTGCACTGAAGTCCATACCTGTCACATGGCTGGACTCACTTCCACAAGCATCCATGTGATGTCTGTTTCCTCTATTCTTCCAGGAAGGTTGAGATAACTTCCTGTCTGTGTTGCGTTCAGAATCTGATATTCGAAAAGTTTTAATCAGCCTCATGGAGTCGTTCTTGTTGCCTGATTTAAAACTGCAGAAGTCCTGCAACAAGCACCTGAAATAATAATTGTTAAACAGCAGCAATCTCTCTGTGAGTCACAAACCTCTCCATGAACCACACACACACACACACACACACACACACACACACACACACACACACACACACACACACACACACACACACACACACACACACACACACACACACACACACACACATTGTAAAAGTAGTGCAGTATCGCTGTCATCTTTACACAGAAGCCTCTGATATTTCAGCTCTCAAACTCAGTCAAGTAGCTCTCAAGCCCGAAGTTGAAAGAGTGCTTAAAGGAGCATCACGTCTGCCACAGCTCATTAACTCAGAAGTTTGGTGCAAAGAAAAGTTTGTGTACAAGTTTTCCCGAGCGCTAAAAACAGTAGCTGTGCTCCCAGGAGTTTGTGTAGGTGGCACTGAACTCAAACAGGAAGTCTAATGAATAAGCAAACTTCTTCTCACTACTCTACGCTGGGGAGGAAAGTTTGAGTTTGTGTCCTGCATGAGAAAAAGGAGGAAATGTGAAAGTACGCGACAGTTGGTGAATGGAGACATTCGACTCCATCTGCAGAGGATTTAAATGAGCCCCAGCTGTGAGGTCGTTAGCATCATGGAGTCATTACTCGGCTTCACTTTGTCATGTCATTACATCAAACTGGTTCACTTATCACAACTTGTGTTGGTGTTGTTTTTAACGCCCGATTAAACGTGATGGGAAAGGATTACTCTCCATGAACACAGATGGAGCCCTCTCATGCAGCGCTGGATTTAAGGTTTTATACAAAGACTGTTTATGAGAAGTGAAAGAGGAAGTCGATCCAGAGGACAATCCCGGGTTCATGGCGCCCGTATGAGCAGCACTGTGACCAGCTACACATGAGGACGTTTGCAGAGTGACTAATTGTCCTCCTGCCTCCACAGGACGATTAGCTTTCTGTAAGCAACAGCTGCTCCGCCCCCAGCTCTCATGAGCCAATGGCAGCCCAGTAGAATTCTTCTTTCTCCATCATCCTTTAAGTTAACCATATTGTGTTTACAGGTAGTTTCTGTGTTTGTGTTTGTGAGAGAGTCTCTTAATAGTTTATGTAGAGGAGAAAACATCTGTATGTGTTGGTCTGACTCCAGCTGTGTCTTTGAACCAGTTTGTTAAGTTCACCTGTGATTTTAGTGCTGTCACTTTAAACACACCAAACAGCAGCTGGTTCGTTAACCACTTTTTGATCCAGTAGATGTCGCCCTTCAGCTCCAGCATGAAACCAAAGCAAACTGCTGTTAGGCCACGCCTCCTCCATACTGAAGCCTCCGCTCTCCTCCGGAGACACACCTCCAACCTCCCTCCACTCACGTTTGCACGAAGGCAATAAGCGCAAGCAGCGGACAAAATAGCTGCAATCACCTGTGTCCTGCATTGTTGTGTTAGCATGCTAATGTTAGCGCTCTTTAGTCAGCTCGTCGCTTCACATTGTTGTGTTGGCATGCTAATGTTAGCGCTCTTTAGACAGCTCGTAGCTTCACATTGTTGTTAGCATGCTAATGTTAGCGCTCTTTAGTCAGCTGGTAGCTTCACATTGTTGTGTTAGCATGCTAATGTTAGCGCTCTTTAGTCAGCTCGTAGCTTCACATTGTTGTTAGCATGCTAATGTTAGCGCTCTTTAGTCAGCTCGTAGCTTCACATTGTTGTTAGCATGCTAATGTTAGCGCTCTTTAGTCAGCTCGTAGCTTCACATTGTTGTGTTGGCGTGCTAATGTTAGCGCTCTTTAGTCAGCTCGTAGCTTCACATTGTTGTGTTGGCGTGCTAATGTTAGCGCTCTTTAGTCAGCTCGTAGCTTCACATTTTTGTGTTGGCGTGCTAATGTTAGCGCTCTGTAGTCAGCTCGTAGCTTCACATTGTTGTGTTAGCATGCTAATGTTAGCGCTCTTTAGTCAGCTCGTAGCTTCACATTTTTGTGTTGGCGTGCTAATGTTAGCGCTCTTTAGTCAGCTAGTCGCTTCACATTGTTGTGTTAGCATGCTAATGTTAGCGCTCTTTAGTCAGCTCGTAGCTTCACATTGTTGTGTTGGCGTGCTAATGTTAGCGCTCTTTAGTCAGCTCGTAGCTTCACATTGTTGTGTTAGCATGCTAATGTTAGCGCTCTTTAGTCAGCTCGTAGCTTCACATTGTTGTGTTAGCATGCTAATGTTAGCGCTCTTTAGTCAGCTCGTAGCTTCACATTGTTGTGTTGGCGTGCTAATGTTAGCGCTCTTTAGTCAGCTCGTAGCTTCACATTGTTGTGTTAGCATGCTAATGTTAGCGCTCTTTAGTCAGCTCGTCGCTTCACATTGTTGTGTTGGCGTGCTAATGTTAGCGCTCTTTAGTCAGCTCGTAGCTTCACATTGTTGTGTTGGCGTGCTAATGTTAGCGCTCTTTAGTCAGCTCGTAGCTTCACATTGTTGTTAGCATGCTAATGTTAGCGCTCTTTAGTCAGCTGGTAGCTTCACATTGTTGTGTTAGCATGCTAATGTTAGCGCTCTTTAGTTAGCTGGTAGCTTCACATTGTTGTGTTAGCATGCTAATGTTAGCGCTCTTTAGTCAGCTCGTAGCTTCACATTGTTGTGTTAGCATGCTAATGTTAGCGCTCTTTAGTTAGCTCTTAGCGTCACATTGTTGTGTTAGCATGCTAATGTTAGCGCTCTTTAGTCAGCTCGTAGCTTCACATTGTTGTGTTAGCATGCTAATGTTAGCGCTCTTTAGTTAGCTCTTAGCGTCACATTGTTGTGTTAGCATGCTAATGTTAGCGCTCTTTAGTCAGCTCGTAGCTTCACATTGTTGTGTTGGCGTGCTAATGTTAGCGCTCTTTAGTCAGCTCGTAGCTTCACATTGTTGTGTTAGCATGCTAATGTTAGCGCTCTTTAGTCAGCTCGTAGCTTCACATTGTTGTGTTAGCATGCTAATGTTAGCGCTCTTTAGTCAGCTCGTCGCTTCACATTGTTGTGTTGGCATGCTAATGTTAGCGCTCTTTAGACAGCTCGTAGCTTCACATTGTTGTTAGCATGCTAATGTTAGCGCTCTTTAGTCAGCTGGTAGCTTCACATTGTTGTGTTAGCATGCTAATGTTAGCGCTCTTTAGTCAGCTCGTAGCTTCACATTGTTGTTAGCATGCTAATGTTAGCGCTCTTTAGTCAGCTCGTAGCTTCACATTGTTGTTAGCATGCTAATGTTAGCGCTCTTTAGTCAGCTCGTAGCTTCACATTGTTGTGTTGGCGTGCTAATGTTAGCGCTCTTTAGTCAGCTCGTAGCTTCACATTGTTGTGTTGGCGTGCTAATGTTAGCGCTCTTTAGTCAGCTCGTAGCTTCACATTTTTGTGTTGGCGTGCTAATGTTAGCGCTCTGTAGTCAGCTCGTAGCTTCACATTGTTGTGTTAGCATGCTAATGTTAGCGCTCTTTAGTCAGCTCGTAGCTTCACATTTTTGTGTTGGCGTGCTAATGTTAGCGCTCTTTAGTCAGCTAGTCGCTTCACATTGTTGTGTTAGCATGCTAATGTTAGCGCTCTTTAGTCAGCTCGTAGCTTCACATTGTTGTGTTGGCGTGCTAATGTTAGCGCTCTTTAGTCAGCTCGTAGCTTCACATTGTTGTGTTAGCATGCTAATGTTAGCGCTCTTTAGTCAGCTCGTAGCTTCACATTGTTGTGTTAGCATGCTAATGTTAGCGCTCTTTAGTCAGCTCGTAGCTTCACATTGTTGTGTTGGCGTGCTAATGTTAGCGCTCTTTAGTCAGCTCGTAGCTTCACATTGTTGTGTTAGCATGCTAATGTTAGCGCTCTTTAGTCAGCTCGTCGCTTCACATTGTTGTGTTGGCGTGCTAATGTTAGCGCTCTTTAGTCAGCTCGTAGCTTCACATTGTTGTGTTGGCGTGCTAATGTTAGCGCTCTTTAGTCAGCTCGTAGCTTCACATTGTTGTTAGCATGCTAATGTTAGCGCTCTTTAGTCAGCTGGTAGCTTCACATTGTTGTGTTAGCATGCTAATGTTAGCGCTCTTTAGTTAGCTGGTAGCTTCACATTGTTGTGTTAGCATGCTAATGTTAGCGCTCTTTAGTCAGCTCGTAGCTTCACATTGTTGTGTTAGCATGCTAATGTTAGCGCTCTTTAGTTAGCTCTTAGCGTCACATTGTTGTGTTAGCATGCTAATGTTAGCGCTCTTTAGTCAGCTCGTAGCTTCACATTGTTGTGTTAGCATGCTAATGTTAGCGCTCTTTAGTTAGCTCTTAGCGTCACATTGTTGTGTTAGCATGCTAATGTTAGCGCTCTTTAGTCAGCTCGTAGCTTCACATTGTTGTGTTGGCGTGCTAATGTTAGCGCTCTTTAGTCAGCTCGTAGCTTCACATTGTTGTGTTAGCATGCTAATGTTAGCGCTCTTTAGTCAGCTCGTCGCTTCACATTGTTGTGTTGGCGTGCTAATGTTAGCGCTCTTTAGTCAGCTCGTAGCTTCACATTGTTGTGTTGGCGTGCTAATGTTAGCGCTCTTTAGTCAGCTCGTAGCTTCACATTGTTGTTAGCATGCTAATGTTAGCGCTCTTTAGTCAGCTGGTAGCTTCACATTGTTGTGTTAGCATGCTAATGTTAGCGCTCTTTAGTTAGCTGGTAGCTTCACATTGTTGTGTTAGCATGCTAATGTTAGCGCTCTTTAGTTAGCTGGTAGCTTCACATTGTTGTGTTAGCATGCTAATGTTAGCGCTCTTTAGTTAGCTCGTAGCTTCACATTGTTGTGTTAGCATGCTAATGTTAGCGCTCTTTAGTTAGCTCTTAGCGTCACATTGTTGTGTTAGCATGCTAATGTTAGCGCTCTTTAGTCAGCTCGTAGCTTCACATTGTTGTGTTGGCGTGCTAATGTTAGCGCTCTTTAGTCAGCTCGTAGCTTCACATTGTTGTGTTAGCATGCTAATGTTAGCGCTCTTTAGTCAGCTCGTCGCTTCACATTGTTGTGTTGGCGTGCTAATGTTAGCGCTCTTTAGTCAGCTCGTAGCTTCACATTGTTGTGTTGGCGTGCTAATGTTAGCGCTCTTTAGTCAGCTCGTAGCTTCACATTGTTGTTAGCATGCTAATGTTAGCGCTCTTTAGTCAGCTGGTAGCTTCACATTGTTGTGTTAGCATGCTAATGTTAGCGCTCTTTAGTTAGCTGGTAGCTTCACATTGTTGTGTTAGCATGCTAATGTTAGCGCTCTTTAGTTAGCTGGTAGCTTCACATTGTTGTGTTAGCATGCTAATGTTAGCGCTCTTTAGTTAGCTCGTAGCTTCACATTGTTGTGTTAGCATGCTAATGTTAGCGCTCTTTAGTCAGCTCGTAGCTTCACATTGTTGTGTTAGCATGCTAATGTTAGCGCTCTTTAGTTAGCTCTTAGCGTCACATTGTTGTGTTAGCATGCTAATGTTAGCGCTCTTTAGTCAGCTCGTAGCTTCACATTGTTGTGTTAGCATGCTAATGTTAGCGCTCTTTAGTCAGCTCGTAGCTTCACATTGTTGTGTTAGCATGCTAATGTTAGCGCTCTTTAGTCAGCTCGTAGCTTCACATTGTTGTGTTAGCATGCTAATGTTAGCGCTCTTTAGTTAGCTCGTAGCTTCACATTGTTGTGTTAGCATGCTAATGTTAGCGCTCTTTAGTTAGCTGGTAGCTTCACATTGTTGTGTTAGCATGCTAATGTTAGCGCTCTTTAGTTAGCTCGTAGCTTCACATTGTTGTGTTAGCATGCTAATGTTAGCGCTCTTTAGTTAGCTCGTAGCTTCACATTGTTGTGTTAGCATGCTAATGTTAGCGCTCTTTAGTTAGCTGGTAGCTTCACATTTCGTGTAGCTCTTGATTGAAATGATCTGAAATCCAGAGCGAGGCCTTACTAACTCGGGGGTCTTGGTGAAGGTTGGCTGTTGAATGATGACGATCCTCACTGAGTGATAACAGTGTCAACAGTCACCTCTCTGTGGCGTTACAGGGCGGAGACACTTTCCTCACCTCGGCCTTCATCACACACTGCACGCTAACGCAGAAAGATGGCCTCCAGGTGTAAATGACAGGGCACGGGGTCGTTCGTATCCACGGGGGCAGAAGGTCTGTTAACTGAAGGTAAAGCCACCTCAGTCCACACCTGAGTGGAGCAGCAGGTACAGAAGCACAGCAGGAGGTCAGCAACCACACAGCCAACCTCTCACACCGACACGTAGCTCATCATCAGACAGATGTTTCCACAGGACCGGTGTTTGTTTGTTTGTTTGTTTGTTTGTTTCTTTGTTTCTTTGTTTCTTTGTTTGTTTGTTTGTTTGTTTCTTTGTTTCTTTGTTTGTTTCTTTGTTTGTTTCTTTCTTTGTTTCTTTGTTTCTTTGTTTGTTTGTTTGTTTGTTTGTTTGTTTGTTTGTTTGTTTGTTTGTTTCTTTGTTTGTTTGTTTCTTTGTTTCTTTGTTTGTTTGTTTCTTTGTTTGTTTGTTTGTTTGTTTGTTTGTTTGTTTGTTTCTTTGTTTGTTTCTTTGTTTCTTTGTTTCTTTGTTTCTTTGTTTGTTTGTTTGTTTGTTTGTTTGTTTCTTTGTTTCTTTGTTTCTTTGTTTGTTTCTTTGTTTGTTTCTTTGTTTCTTTGTTTGTTTCTTTGTTTGTTTCTTTGTTTGTTTGTTTGTTTTGTTTTGTTTGTATCCCCATTAGCTTCTTGAGGTCCGCAGTTTATATTGTGACAATACATTTTACAAATTCATCTTATATTTTATTCTTTTCACACTACACAAACATTTCACAACGTTTCTTTAATAACTCAAAATAAAAGAGAATAGTACGTTTGGCGTGCGCTCACACACTCTGAAGCTGGTCGCGCCCTCTCCAGTCAGGGCTCGTGTTTGAACCACACTGATGACTGCCAGAAATACTGCTCCACTCCAAATACGGGCCAAGGGCTCACTGCAAGAAACAACCGTTTTGGACGCCCCTCAGTTTGTCAGATATGAGAGCAGTTATGAGATGAGATGAGATTCAACTTTATTGTCATTCCACATATACAGGTATCGAGTAATGAAATGAGGTTTGACATCTCACCTGAAGTGCAATAAGCAGAAAGTGCAAGAGTCTGTGCTATGTACAGTAATTACAAAATCTACAGATGTAGACTAAAAAACAAAAGTGAATTATTGGGTATATATGGATGGATTAATGGGATGCTATAAATATAAATATAAGTATATTCTTCAGATTATAATATACAGATTAAGGTGCAGTGAGCATGCTTTACTAGTTTACAGATAATATACAGAATATGGACATACTATAATACAATAATACAGGTGGATGAGAGATGTGTGTGTGTGACCAGGAGGAGTGGTGGGGGTGAGGTGATGTGCAGGGAAAGGGGGGTCAGCAGGGGGCGGAGTTCGGGAGGGAGAGAGAGAGAGAGAGAGAGAGAGAGAGAGAGAGAGAGAGAGAGAGAGAGAGAGAGAGAGAGACAGAGTTCAGAGTTCGGGGGGTAGAGTTCAGTAGAGAAACAGCTCTGGGGAAAAAGCTGTTCCTCAGTCTGCTGGTTCTGGTCCGGAGGCTTCTGAAGCGCCTACCGGAGGGCAGGAGGGTAAACAGTCTGTGGGCAGGGTGGGAGGAGTCTTTAAGGATGCCGTGAGCTCGCCACAGACAGCGTGTTCTTTGGACGTCCTCAATGGCAGGAAGTGGACACCTTGTGATGGTCAGATCAAACCAACAGGTGTTGCAGCGATGGAAGCGGGCAAGAGAAGTGGTTCAGATAGAAGTGATTGTACCCGACCTAAAAAGCCTCTGCATGTTTCTAATAAGCTCCACGAGCAGAAACGTGCTCAAACTAGGATCAATATTGGAGATGCTTTTGAAAAATGGAGAGAGGTTAGAACACAGAAAGGTTTACAGACCCATGCAGAGCTGGATAAACACTGAAGCTTCAGAGTCCACCACATGGTGACCTGAGTGAGGGGGGGGGGGGGGGATTATTTTGAGGTTCACTTAAATCCCTGCTGGACTTCATGTGTTCTTTTATTTTGCTGCTGATGTGAAAAGCGTGACTCAGACTTGTGAGTAACCACGGACACATCCACGCTGAGAATTGACGACTTGACTTAATTCAAAGGCTAAAATCTGAAGACACTCGACTTGGAATCAATAAATATTGAGAAACATCCGTGATGTGCATAATTCTTTGCAGCACCCCCGACCCTCGCTGAATTATTAATCATGAGACATGAATTTGCATGTGTCCGTGATGTTTTATTTAATACATTTGAGAGTTTTGTTGGACAATGCAGCACGCCTTCGTCTCGCCGCTCAGTCGTTTTAATATCGGACGCTTCTTGATTTGTCTAAATGATGAACATACTGTCCTCTCAAGTTTTCAGAAATCCCCCCGGTGCAGAGCATTAGAAGCTTTTCAAAGTCCCTCAGTAGGCTGATTTCAAAAGGCCATTAAAGTTATTTGTCAGTCCCTCGTGTGCACTCAGAAACTAATGGCATCAGGCAGCGACTTGCGTGGTTAAAAAGGAGCGAATATGAAGCTTCAGCGTAAAGAAACACAACAACAACAAACCTTCACTAACACCTCGAGGACCCGGGGAAATGATGTGGCTAGTTGCTAAATCGAGTGCGATTTAAGTTCCCTTTAGGGAGTGCACAACTTTTAAATGACATAAATGCTGTGAATAAATCTACAAAGATAAACGTGGTCGATAATAAACCAACACTGCATTTTTCTTTTGGTTCAAACTGCACTTTGTCAAGAGCTCCACAACCAGATGTTATGCACTGTAGCCTCCTGCCACTAGATGGCGCTGTAGCTCAGGTCAGTGTCTGCTGCCATCCGGCCTCATGATGCATTATGACCTCACAGTAAACAGCAGGACAGTGGGAGAATGGCGTCCTGTAGCGCGGTGCAGTTTGTCAGTATGTTGATCTTTAAATGGAGATAAAGTTAAATGTTGTCTGTGTCGATGTGTCACCACGTTTAGCTCGTTGACGTTAACCTGCAGGGAGGACTGAAGGCTGCTGTTGTTAGCAATGCTAACGTTAGCCACTCTCTGTAAACATATTTGACTTTGTTAACAGATGGCCAAATTCAACCCACAATGCACTGCTGTTTGGTTCCTTGTGTTCTCACCTACAGTGAACTGAACTCTGGAGCACTTTGAAGAGGACCGAGACCCCCGATGTGAAGTTGACTTAATGTCTGATCCCCATCGAGTTCCTACATTTATGTAAAGCAAATAAAACCTTTTAATCACTTTTTTAACTTCAATATTCTCTGTCAGAGTGAAAGGCTTCAGTATAAATCATTAGCATGAAGCTGGGATCCCGAGTGTTAAAGTGTTAAAGAGAACGGATGTTATGAGGTGGAGTTTTGACCACGACGTTAAGGGACCGTGTGCAGCCAATACAAGATAAAAAAACATGACCTGCCTCCAAAGCAGAGAGGAAAGTAGGTCAGACCTGCAGGGAAGAAAACAAACAGAAAGAAAACCAATAAAAGAAAGAGAGTGTGACATTTTATATTTGCTTTAGTTTGTGCACACACACACACACACACACACACACACACACACACACACACACACACACACACACACACACACACACACATACTCACACACACACACACACACACACACACACACATACACAAACACACACACATAAACACATAAACACACACACACACATACTCACACACACACACACACACACACACACACACACATACACAAACACACACACATAAACACACACACACACACACACACACACACACACACATACACACACACACACATACTCACTCACACACACACACATAAACACACACACACACACATATACTCACTCACACACACACACATAAACACACACACTCTCACCCACACACACATAAACACACACACACACACACTCTCACACACACACACACATAAACACACACACACACACACACACACAGAACGTGCAGAACATGTAAAGTAGTCTCAGCGCTGCAGAAAGTCGGAGCAGCTAAACACTTCTCTTTGAGCAGCTCGGGCTCTTCTGAACAGATAAGAGCTACAGAATAAATATATTTACATAAATGAAACTCTTGCCCGGTTCACACTGTCGGATGCTTTCAAAGCGCTTCTGTATTTCACGCTCCTGACATCCCGTGTTAGCTGAAGGTACAGCTGGTGTCAAAAGATGTTTATTTCAGATTCTGCAGCTCCTCGTGGAGACGTGGAGACTCTAATATCATCAGCTGAAAGAGGAGGCATAGCTGCTTTTACAAATGGAAAGTGTCCCCGACTTTAAACCAAATACTGTACAGGATCTGAGTCTGCAGTCTGCAGCACTCATCAGGACCTGAGTCTGTAGTCTGCAGCACTCATCAGGACCTGAGTCTGCAGCACTCATCAGGACCTGAGTCTGCAGTCTGCAGCACTCATCAGGACCTGAGTCTGCAGTCTGCAGCACTCATCAGGACCTGAGTCTGCAGCACTCATCAGGACCTGAGTCTGCAGTCTGCAGCACTCATCAGGACCTGAGTCTGCAGCACTCATCAGGACCTGAGTCTGCAGTCTGCAGCACTCATCAGGATCTGAGTCTGCAGCACTCATCAGGACCTGAGTCTGCAGTCTGCAGCACTCATCAGGATCTGAGTCTGCAGTCTGCAGCACTCATCAGGACCTGAGTCTGCAGTCTGCAGCACTCATCAGGATCTGAGTCTGCAGTCTGCAGCACTCATCAGGACCTGAGTCTGCAGCACTCATCAGGACCTGAGTCTGCAGCACTCATCAAGACCTGAGTCTGCAGCACTCATCAGGACCTGAGTCTGCTCACTAACAGGAAGAACGTCTGCAAGTGAAACTGTGAACTAGAACATCTGAGCAGTGTTGCCAGATCTCGCAAGAGAAACAAGCGACCTGGCTCCTCAAATAAATAAAATGAAGCCCAACAGGTGACCTAACCTACCACACAGTGTAAGAGAGAGGCCACTTGATAACAGTATATATTTATTTATTTGTGCTTGTCTTGTCTCATTTTGTTTTAAAACAGTGCTTTTCGGTGCAGCATCATCAGCATGCTGTATTAAGGTCAGATCCAGTCTCTTTCTCTCTCTTTCTCCCACTCTTTATTATATTTTTTCCATAATCCCCCCCTTAGAGCGACAATGCCTGGGATTGTGGATGGATCCCCAAAGCTCTTGAGGGTTGTGGACGGATCCTGGAAAAGGACAAATTATCGTGATCGTGTTTCACTTTATTGTGGAGAGTTGGGAGTGAATCAGCAGGGGGTTCATAAAGGGAGCAAAGTCCAAACAAACAACCGCACTTTAGGAAACACGCCCAAAAACCTGCAACCCACAACTGACGATATATGCAAACTTCTTTACAGAAAAACAAGCCCAGAGTCACTTATAACAAGCGGACCTGACAACACAGCATCTGAGTGTTAAGAGCTGAGAGATGTAGAACTCAGAATCTGTCTGAAGACCGCTCGCCTCATCTCGTCTCGTCTTGGAATGGAAAGCATTTTGACTTCGACTGAGCGGACTCAGGACTTTAAATTGACCACCACCATTTAGAAGGTACACGACCCTTTCTAAAAGAACAAATAGCTTAAATCAATTTGTAGTTCGAGTTCTTTATTTTTATCCCGGGTTACGTCACTAACCTTCCCGGTGTGACGTGATGCATGAAACCTGTTTCCAGAGGCGAGAGGATCATCCATGGCGTGACCTGTCAGACAAACAAGCTGGTTCAAAGTGACTCTCCAACACGGGGTTAACAATATATCGACTTTTATTATTAAATTATACATCTATACAATAGATCCTTAATAAAACTGCAGCTATACAAATCATTAAGAAGTAACCACATGATGTCACACTCGGAGGCGTGTTCATTCATGTCCTCTGACGCCGTCTCAGATAAACAGGACATGCACGGGCGGGGTCGAGACCCCCGTCGTCTGACCACGCCCCTCCCCCGACATCACCTTCAGTAGTTTCATGGTTATGCAGAGCGGCTCCAGGACGGGCGAGATTCTTTCTCAGTCTTTGTGTCCATCGGTCAAACGTCTTCACAGACGTCTCGCTGCGTCCCTTTCAACCTTTTTTACATTTAAGAAGCCGAGACGACGGAGCAACTTAACACGTCGGTTCATGAGAGGAAAACTGAACTCTTCAGAACCTCAGTTTCTGCTTTCTTAATGGGAAGCCAATTTTTAAATGAAGGTGGCATTGCCTTCTCCCTTTGTCCAGAGAGAGGTGAAGATCGAGAACAAGAAGGAAACGTCTCTCTGTTTACATCCAGACTGTAAGAGGACGTGTTCATCGAGCTCCGGCTGCAGGACGACTCGTCTTCTCGTTTCTGTTTCAGGATCGTCCTGAGGAAGCTGAAAAACTAAACATGTGTCCCTGTAGTCCGAGAAAGACAAAGTGGAACATCTCCGACTTCTTCTTGGTTGCAAAAAATCTTTAAGCGCTGCTGACGAGCTCCACACAAAGTGATCAAACCAGGAGAGCTGCGAGTCGTCTGCAAACAGTCGAGCACGCTGTGATGAAGCATTAAACCTCAGCTAGCATGACTCATGGTTAGCTACACTGATGGTGCGTTCAGGTTCCATCAGTGTGTCTTGAACTCAACACTTCCTGCTGTCGTGTGGCGTCTCCAATCAGGATATATTCATATATTGAGGGTTTTCATTTTCCCGCCACTCACAGCACGTTTTGTACGTGGATGGCTCTCTGGTGTTCATGGAGGTGCTATAATCCTCTCCTTTATTTGTATTCTTTATATAACGTCTACTTCCTTTGTACAACGCACGGTCTAAGCATGAAGGGATTTCTATCTGCTTGAAAAATCATCCCCAAATATTCTACGACATCAGCTAAATATCCCCCCGATAAAAAAACACAACATGAACAGATAGCTTTGTGAGGAAATAAACACAAAGAACACAACATTAGGGCTGCCCCCTACAGGTTGACTGTTTGAATTACATGTCATGACACGTTTTGTCAGTTTGAATCTCAGCTCTCAGTTTGTTCCAGCTGTCTCTGCACACAGAGCATTGAAACAACATGACTCATAACTCAAATAAACAGAAAACGTCACCGTTACAAATCTTTAAAAATAAGATTCTGCCGACACGGGCCGTCAGAAGAGGCTGCACGAGGAGCTGCTGTTTTCTCTGAGCCTGACTTGTTTTTACTGACAGCAGAATGATTTGTGAAGGTCCCCTCCTCTCCAGGGTAACAGATATGTGTATTTACACAGGTAGAAATAAAGAAATCAAAGTTTCAAGAGCAGCCTGAAGGAGGTCAAAGGGGGCTGCAAGCTGAGCTGCTGCAAGCTGAGCTGCTGCTAGCGGTGGTGCTAGGTTAGTTTTTCCTCTTTGTTTTTCTTTCATAAGGTTTTTAACTGGAGACACATTGTGCACAAGATTCTTCCACCAAAACACTTGAAAAACAATTTAGAGGTAAGGACTTCGTGCAGGCTTTCCCAACCCCACATGGACTTCAAATGGGGCCGTCTGAAATGTATTTTTATTAATGAATAAAGAATATATAGTATATTGAAATATTTTGAAACATAAAATATTTTGAAAGACTGTTCAAACTAATTATTTGGATGTTAGTAAGAGTTTTTAGATCACGCTCATTCTGTGTCAGTTTACATGAAATGTGAAGCTACGAGCTAACTAAAGAGCGCTAACATTAGCATGCTAACACAACAATGTGAAGCTACGCGCTAACTAAAGAGCTAACATTAGCTAACATTAGCATGCTAACACAACAATGCAGGACACAGGTGATTGCAGCTATTTTGTCTGCTGCTTGCGCTTATTGCCTTCGTGCAAACGTGAGTGGAGAGTGGTTGGAGGTGTGTCTCTGGAGGAGAGTGGAGCCTTCAGTATGGAGGAGGCGTGGCCAAATAAAAGTTTGCTTTGGTTTCATGCTAGTGCTCAAAGGCGACATCTACTGGATCAAATAATCGCACATTCTCCCTTTAACTTTGAACTTTTCATTAAAAACAATCTTACAGGTTAAACACTTTGACATGAAGTGAAATATCTCAAATGTTTGATTGACAGCTGCGGTTGAAGATGACTCCGGCACAGAGACATTTTACAGATAAATAAAAAAACGTGTTGAATGATCCGGCACGAGGTGGCACAGAAATCAAATGAAAGCCCAAATCGTTGAGTGGAGAGCCGAGCTGATGAAACTGACAAAACACTGAGTCGGGTGCAGCCCTGAAAAGATGAAAACTTCCTGGATTTGAAGGCAGGTCCGGTTCTAGAACAAAAGACTTAGGGTGCATCTGAGGTTAAAGGGGGTGCAGCCACAGTGACCGGAGAGAGCCATAAAGAACAGGGGAGGTGTTCTGGGTCCCTCATGTGCGTCCTCATGTGCGCCCTCATGTGCGTCCTCATGTGCGCCCTCATGTGCGCCCTCATGTGCGTCCTCATGTGCGCCCTCATGTGCGCCCTCATGTGCGCCCTCATGTGCGTCCTCATGTGCGCCCGGGTGAGAGAACGGGTCATGACCTTCAGATCATGGATGTAATAAACACAATCTGAGTCTCTGTTTGTTTTGCAGCTTAATGCATTCCTTTGCAGCGTCGTAGAACCGGGCCTGCCTCTTTAACTTTGTCGACCTCCATGCTCCCTCAAACGCTGCAGAAAGAGAACAGTGAAAGAAACCAGAAGTCACTAATGGTCACCTTGCAGATGTGGTGCACGAGGGGAGAAAACCAGATTTTCTTTTTTTATTCTGCGTGCTGCTCGATGTTAATGTGACTGAATAACTCCTCAAATAAAAACTTGTATGCAAATTAGGCACTCATACAGTATAGGCAGTATTGTTCCCATTTCTTCTTCTTCTACAACATTCACCACCACTGGAAAAACAAAGACAGCAGCGGATGTGTGCATATCTTACAGGCCTGGCCTACATTCCCCCGACTCGCTGGTACCTTTAAGTCCCCACTGAAATGTGGGAGTATTCAGCGTCTTAGGGTTTCAAACTAAGGAGTTCAAGTTGTGCGCATTCAGGATGGACCGCGGTGTGTCCGTCCGTCCTCTTTTGCTTTACACATTTTTGCACAGCAGGAACCACAGCAGCTTGATTCTGACAGTTTCACCAACATCAAAAACACTAAGATCTGTAGAGGCGCTCGCTCAGGCTGGAGGTGTGGACCACCAGCTGCAGGTTTATCAGTGTTCCTCAGACACTTCCAGGACACAGACATGATGTTAGTAAGAAATCCTGCAGCTGCACGTCCACCTGTTTGTTCTTTTCTAAGAGAGAGAGGTGAGTTTGTAGCTCCACAGTCAGATGTAGAACTCCTTCATGTTGTCTCTGACTGAGCTGTGCAGGTGCATCTCTGTCCTGTAGTCCGTGTACATGCTGTGTCTGTTCTCATCTTTGATGTCGCCGCTGCTGCTGCTGCTGCTCCTCTGGGCACGCCGCTGCTGGTAGAGGAGGCGGCTTATCACAGCCAGAGCACACACGGCGATGAAGACCACCGCTGTGACCACACCTGAGGACGCAGCGGGGAGAGAGAGAGAGAGCTGTCAGCATCAAACATCATGTTGACCTCATTTCAATTACATACAGACAATCAGCTCTCATTGCTAATGAGTTCAAAACCCCACATCACACATCAGAGAGTTCACTGCTGGACATTACACTGCTGGACATTACACTGCTGGACATTACACTGCTGGACATTACACTGGGCTTACTGGTCTGACCGGCTTCATGCTTATTTAAGTCGATTACAGCCCTCTTCCACATGTTGACTTTTTTAAACTCAGTAATATCCAGCAGACGCACTCGTCATGTATTTCTAATGAAGAAAAGAAAACAGAAGTGAAACGAGACATTTAAAGAATGAGAGCTTGTCTTTGATCACTTAGTGAGCGCTGCATCATTCATGACTTTATTCTGATGTTCATCCAAACAGGAAGCACGTTATTTATGCACCGTTTGATTTATTGCATGACTTTTTTTCATCCCTGAAATAACACACACACACACACACACACACACACACGCACACACACACACACACTGCAAACACCTGAGAAGATGTAAATAACCTGTTTTCAGTCACAGCACAGTTATTTGGGGGGTCCTTGGCATGGCAGAGTCTAGAGAGTCTCTCTTTGTCCTTTAATACACCACACACACACACACACGCACACGCGCACGCGCACGCGCACACGCACACGCACACACACGCACACACACACGCACACGCACACACACACACACGCACACACACGCACGTGCACACACGCGTTCCTGTCTTCTGCTTTAAATGTTCTCAAGACATTTGAATATTAACTCTTTATATCGTCTCTGAGTGAAGAATGTCTGAAAGCTCGTTTCATCTTTAGTGTTTAAAATATGATTTTAAAAGTCCTTCCTGTGATCCCGACTCCTCGACAAAAGGTTTGACATTCTGTGAATCACGCTTCTCGCCTTTTTGTGTCCACTCAGATTAGACCGTTGATCCCGCTCTCTCGTCCTCGTGGTTATTAATACGGAGGAGGCCACACCTCCCGGAGCCTCGGCTGGTCGGAGGCCCGAAATACTCTGAAGAGAGTGAAAACTGTTTTCACACGTCTGCTTTTCTAATTAAACAAACAGGAGAGAACGTGTTGATTGGAGAATCTGGAGGTATTGCAGGCAGGCTGCCCCCCCCCTCCTCGCTCCTCCCCCCCTCCCACTTGACTCCTCTCACCCCCCCCTGCCCCCCCCGCACCCCCCCCCCCTGCAGTCTCTCCACCCAGCCAGCACTCAGCATTCAGTCTCTTGTCCTCTCTGTCTCTCCTGCTGCAGACGAGCTCTCCTTTCATTTCTCATCCAGCGCTCTTCCCCCCCCTCGCCCCCCCTCCTTTCATTTCTCATCCAGCGCTCTTCCCCCCCCCCACCTCGCCACCTCGCCCACCCCCCGTCATTTCTCATCCAGTGCTCTCTTCCTCGTGCCCCGCAGTAACCTCCTCTGCTGTCATCGCCATCACCTGACGTTCACTGCACACCTGTTTCTCGTTTCCCCCCCTCGGCCCCCCCTCTGATCCACCGGCCCGTTCTTCACTTCCTGTCAGATTGTCTCATTTGCATATTCCCTCGCTTCCTGTTTTTTTTTGTTTCTGCCTCATTGTGCCCGCCTGACCTACAGATTGATGTGTCCTCGTCTAACCTCCTTTTTCCTCTTTCAGCTTCCTGCTTTGTTTTGACCTTTTGACCTCGATCTAAAGAATGTGAACTTTTATTCCGTCCCGCTTGTCTTTGAGTCCTGCAGCTGGAAAGGTTCATTTGAAATCCAATCTCGTCTTCTCCTTTAACATCAACACGTCCTCGAGGAGTCGCCTCCCTCTCGTCTCGCCGCGATCATAACTCAAAACGCTCATATGCCCGTTTCTCTGCGGGCGCTGATCGTTACCTGAGAGAGAGAATCAACTCTTAAGATAACAGGAAGAGGAGAGACTCAGCCTCCTTCAGAGTAAACTCAGAGCCTCACACTGTGCTTGATCTGATCTCTGATTGGTCCTCATATCGCTAACTTAATTAGAACATTGATTGATTTGTTCTTCTATTGAAGTTCTCTTCAGAACGGATGAGATGATGTTTCTGATGAGGCCGAGGAAACGCCATGTTATCTTAAGCTAAGCTAAGCTAAGCTAGGCTAAGCTAACTTTTCCTCCTCTAGCTTCACATTCACAGTACAGACATCTACGTGGAGGTATGAAAAGTTTTATAAATAGAGTCAGCAGCTTCCTCCTTCAAAATAAAACAGACTTCTCCTAAAGTGAAGCTGCTCCATTGTCCCTTCTGGGCCGCCGTACATGTGTGGTGGTGACTGTGTCTGCAGAGACTCTGTCCTCTCACTGGATTTTACTGTTCTGATTTGTGACGGTTGACTCAGAAAATGTGTGCTCAAACAGGCCGTTTGGAGGTTTTCCCTTCATGACATCACAAAGGGCAGTAGCCCCTCCCCCAGGTGGGTGACACTCCCACAGCTAGGTGTTTGTTCTGCCCTCTGAGTCTGCCTTCTCACCGTAAACAATAGGACATGGAGCGAGAAAGACCGAGTACACCCGAGCCCTTCCAGAGAGGGGGCGTGGTCAGACACAGCTCATTTACATATTTAAAGGTACAGACACAGAAACAGCCTGTTCTGAGCAGGGCTGAAATAGAGGGGTTTATAGACATGATCAAATACAGGGTCAGAGTGGATTTAGAACAAGAAACTTCACACACATGTTGAAGAGGAGCTCTGAGACTTAGTCAGACTGAAGAAGAGGAGGAGAATATGTCACCTTTAATTTACTGTCTCATATTGATGCTGCAGATCGAGTTGCATCATCTCAACAACATGACGGATACACAGTAAGTAACAGGAGGGGGGGAAGTTCCCCTGTTCAGGAAACACTCTCCTTTAATTTCATCACCAGTAATGAAAAGGAGGCTGAGTTATCAAGAGACCAGGAGAAAGAATTAGGTTGGAGGCAAATGGGGAGAATGACAAACAACGAACAGCTGGGGCTCGTTTTCAATTAAGCAAAGGAAAAATAATGAAGCAGAAAAAACAGCTACAAACCTGCGATGACAGCCAAGTCCTTCTGGCTGCCGCTCTGATGCTGCTCCTTGTCTTTGTTGGCTGTCGCCGTTTGATCTGAAGCAGCAGAAACAAACACACGAGTGTGACTTCAGAAATATCACCAAATATCATTTTGACTTCTCGCCACGTTAATCTCCTCCTCTGAGAAACGACTTTTAAATGTCAACGACGTCCTCTCATCTAAATATCACCCCCTTCAGGTCCGGGCGCCGTGTGACCCCGAGTCAAGCGGTGGCCGTGAGCAGGTGATGAAGAGGGGTCAGCTGATGTGTGATGACTCGTTTAAGCCGTGTCAGACTGAATGAAGCGCGACAGACAGAACGCCGCGAGGCGAACAGCTGGTGTTTTCATGAGCTGTCTCGTGCGGCTGCCAACACAACAATTAACACGATTTTAATTTAGAAACAGAAAAAACAGGAAGTCATGAGAGCCTTCCACTTCCTGTTTCTGAGGACATGATCAATCAGGAAGTGAGTCATCATCACGGTGACTCAGCCTGATAAATGTTTCTGTAGGATTGTTCTGGATTCATGGAGGGTCCGGATCACATTCTCTAAGAATAAGAATCAGCTGAGTGGTCTCTAAAACAACGACCGATTAATGACGAGGCAAAACAAACCATCTTATGTTTGTTCACACTCCGATACAGCAGGGGGCGGTATGCACCTGGTTGTTTTGAAAGAGGTAACCATGACAACCACTCACGCGCTGTGTCCATCCTGCTAAGTGAGGATGTTTTTGTTATTTCTGAGACGCCAACGTCGACCCTCTTCCTGCGTCCACATCGTGCAGCTCAGAGGAGGAAACGACGGTTCTTAAAGCGACAGGAGCCGTTTAGATTTACACCGTCGTGTAGCGGTCCACTTCCTTGTTTGGGCACGGTTGCGTTCACATCTCCCCGACCTGAGTACACATGAACCAGAGACCACCTCTGTAAGTGGACTCTGGCACAGTACGGACTTGAATGAACCGGACTTTGGGGTCAAGCGTACTCAGACCCGGGTCAATAATTGAGACGTTTTGTCGCCCCTCTTCCTCTCTCTATTATCACCTTTTTATGTAGCGCTCCTTTTTTTGGGGAGGGGTCTTTTTGTGCCTTTAAAGTAGAGACAGGACAGTGGCTAGAAACAGAAATCAGAGAGAGAGAGAGAGAGAGAGAGAGTGGGGAACGACATGCAGGAGAGGAGCCACAGGTGGGATTCAAACCCGGGCCGCACACTTGGAAGACTACAGCCTCTGTACATGGGGCGCGTGCACTAACCACTGCTCCACCAGCGCCCCCATGTAGCGCTCCCTTTAACCATGTAGAGCGGTGTTCTCAGACCCGGTCCATCACGTTCCCTCTCTCAGCTTCATCTTGTTAAAACTCTCTGCCCGTTACTCTGAGCTCGATTCTCACACATCTGTTCTCACACATAAAAATAAGATTGAAAGTGTAAAAAGACGTTTGTGTTGGTGTTAAGAAGCCGGCGCAGACAGCTGCTCTGTTGGTACCGATGTGAATGCATCTGTTCAGACAGGCAGGCGACTGGAAGCACAGCTGGCAGACGTCTGCTTCTCACAAACTGTCAGGAGCTACGCTCACAATCAGCTGCTAACAAGTCATTTTGAAGAACAGTAACATTTTATCAGGAAGATAATTAGACTGATGCTCCAAGTCCTGTTTTCATATTTAGAGGAAGTTCTGGACCTGCAAGACCAACAGAGGTGAGAAGTTCGAGGCCAGTTTAAGACCTGCAGGGGGCGCTGGAGTCCCATCGATGGCGTCCCCCGTCTGTCCCTGCAGGGGGCGCTGGAGTCCCATCGATGGCGCCCCCCGTCTGTCCCTGCAGGGGGCGCTGGAGTCCCATCGATGGCGCCCCCCGTCTGTCCCTGCAGGGGGCGCTGGAGTCCCATCGATGGCGCCCCCCGTCTGTCCCTGCAGGGGGCGCTGGAGTCCCATCGATGGCGGTCTCCATGCTGGAAATGCTGTCTCAGTCTAACTTTCAGTCAACCTAACGACAGGCTGAGAGCTGGAGCTGAGGCGGGTTTTAAACCTCCTGACAAACCGTTACACCGCGCCCACCTGTCAATCAGGTCAGCTACACGCCTTATTGTGAATAACTCTTATCCTTCATCAAATCAAAACTGATGAGTCATCAAAACATTCACCCCCCGTACAGTGTGTGTCCATCCAGACATGAGCTAATCACACCTATTTGGTTTTTTGAACCAGGCTGTAAACATGTTCATCTCTGCTGTAAAAACAGGCTTTTTAGAATGGGTGTGTATGTGACTTCCTGTGCTTCTGCAGCCAGCCTCTAGTGGACACTCCAGGAACTGCAGGATTTAACACTTCAACATCATGTGTGGTTTAAAACATGATGCTGAAGTGTAAAATCCTGGAGGATTGCGTCTGATAAGTGCTCAGTAAACACAGTCACACTACATAATGAGGTAAACAGAGTTTAACTGCACTCATCTGAGAGAGAGAGAGAGAGAGAGAGAGCAACGAGAGAGAGAGAGAGAGAGAGAGAGCACGAGAGAGAGAGAGAGAGAGAGAGCACGAGAGAGAGAGAGAGAGAGAGAGAGAGAGAGAGCACGAGAGAGAGAGAGAGAGAGAGAGAGCACGAGAGAGAGAGAGAGAGAGAGAGAGAGCACGACGAGAGAGAGAGAGAGAGAGAGAGCACGAAGAGAGAGAGAGAGAGAGAGAGAGCACGGAGAGAGAGAGAGAGAGAGAGAGAGAGGAGAGCACGAGAGAGAGAGGAGAGAGAGAGAGAGCACGAGAGAGCGAGAGAGAGAGAGAGCACGAGAGAGCGAGAGAGAGAGAGAGCACGATGAGAGCGAGCGAGGGAAGCACAAACATCAGGCTTTAAGAATCGGAGACATAAATACGGAGATTTTAATTGGAGCTGCATCTTGATGATTGTAGATTAATTTGTCAATTACTTCCTGATTGAGTCCTCTGAAGAGTGCGTTAATAAAGTCGTCTCCTTTAAATCCCCGAGCGCACAGTGACATCTTTGATTATGGTTTTAATGGACAGTGGAGTGAAGAAGATAATCCTCATGTTCCATAAATAACTGGATTATCACATTTTTAATTGCCCTGTTCAGAGCAACGTTTCTAGCCGCCATATTTACGGCCTGTGACGTTTCTCCTTCAGTGTGAATGTGGTGGAGGCGTGATGGGGGACGGAGTGACCCCCCCTCCCCGTACGTCTTCAGAGGCCTTACAGTGGAGAGAGGGGATCAGCTGATGCAGCGGGAGAACAGCGCCGTGTGTGTGTGTGTGTGGTGTGTGTGTGTGTGTGTGTGTGTGTGTGTGTGTGTGTGCGCATGTCTCACTGTGTGTGTGTGTGTGTGTGTGTGTGTGTGTGTGTGTGTGTGTGTGTGTGTGTGTGTGTGTGTGTGTGTGTGCGCATGGTCTCACTGTGTGTGTGTGTGTGTGTGTGTGTGTGTGTGTGTGTGTGTGTGTGTGTGTGTGCGCATGTCTCACTGTGTGTGTGTGTGTGTGTGTGTGTGTGTGTGTGTGTGTGTGTGTGTGTGTGTGTGTGTGTGTGTGTGTGCGCATGTCTCACTGTGTGTGTGTGTGTGTGTGTGTGTGTGTGTGTGTGTGTGTGTGTGTGCGCGCATGTCTCACTGTGTGTGTGGGTGTGTGTGTGTCTCACTGTGTGTGTGTGTGTGTGTGTGTGTGCATGTCTCACTGTGTGTGTGTGTGTGTGGTGTGTGTGTGTCTCACTGTGTGTGAGAGTAAATATGAAATATTAAAATAAGTATCCAGGTGAGGGTTAATGAAGCGGTTTACCTTGCAGCGTGTGCGAGGTGGACTCTGCCAGGGCGCCACAGTTCGATTGGACCAGAGGACCTCTGATGGTGACCAGTGAACTCCCCCGGTTGGTCAGCGCTGCCTTCAGCGGCGCCACGTGATTGAACTGGACCGAGGAGAGGCAGCCGACGAAACCTTTGGAGGCCGCTCGCACCACTTCCTGGTTGAAGTCGTCTCCTCCTGACACAGACGACGACATCATTCTTTACTTTTCACTCAAACATCCAAAGTCTCCGCACGGAGACGGGGAGAAGAACAAAAGCAGCAGAGACAAAGGGAGGACGGCGGCGCACGGTGGGAGGACTTACTGGTGACTTTGCCCAATGTCAGGGATCTGATTAGGATCAGCTCTGCATCAGATGACAGTGTGTACTTTGTGTGGATGTCCTGGTCGATCTGGTTGAGTGGAGAGAAATCAAATAACAAGCCAATTACAAGAAATCTAAACCGTGCTAACAGCAGCAGCAGCAGCACATTTCAATACATTATGGATCGAGCTCCGTGTTCTCTGCAGCTTCACACTGAACCACATCCGCCCACAGTTAGCTTTGAAGTGATGTCGACCTCTGCTCCCGCTCCACCGCGCTGACTCAGTTGCATCACTTAACTTGATGATCTGCAATAAAGCGCTGCCGGTTTCTGATGACATCTATGGCCGTTTTAAAAATGCACACAGAGCTTTCATGTGCACGTTTTAATGCAGAGGAACGTCGATTTGAAAAGCATCGCTCACGCTGATTAATGTTTGGAGAAGAAGAGAAAGTTAAATCTGACTTCCTCACTGGTATGATAAACGTCTGATGATTACATTCATAAAAATAACTTCTGCAGGTCTGGAAGTCAGAGCTAAACGTTGCCTTAAAGGAGCTCTCAAACACATCCAGGTGATCAGCTGTCATCACATGCATTAAAAGAAACTTTGGCAGGGAGGGAAATTAGCACCTGCCAACTGCCAATTGCACGCCGAACGCCGGCGGTGGCAGGTGAACATTAAGCACACCTGTATGCCACCAGAGCAGAGAGGAGACTTTACATTTTAAATGTCCCCTTTGGAAAGAAAATCTAACAGCACAAAGACTCTGGGATCAAAAGTACTCAACGTTTGACACATCTCCTGTCACAGAGTTTTAGAGATGTGAAAGGAGAGGAGACGTCAAAGGAGACGCTTTGAAATCACCGTAAAAACACAGAATCAAAATCCTTTTTCAATACTTCAGAACATGAACTATATTCATGTTTGAAGTCTGAGTAACGTCCCCCGTCTGTTCCTGCAGGGGGCGCTGGAGTCCCATCGATGGCGCCCCCCGTCTGTCCCTGCAGGGGGTGCTGGAGTCCCATCGATGGCGTCACCCGTCTGTCCCTGCAGGGGGCGCTGGAGTCCCATCGATGGCGTCACCCGTCTGTCCCTGCAGGGGGCGCTGGAGTCCCATCGATGGCGTCCCCCGTCTGTTCCTGCAGGGGGCGCTGGAGTCCCATCGATGGCGTCCCCCGTCTGTTCCTGCAGGGGGCGCTGGAGTCCCATCGATGGTGGTCTCCATGCTGGAAATGCTGTCTCAGTCTAACTTTGAGTCAACCTAACGACAGGCTGAGAGCTGGAGCTGAGGCGGGTTTTTAAACCTCCTGACAAACCGTTACACCGCGCCCACCTGTCAATCAGGTCAGCTACACGCCTTATTGTGAATAACTCTTATCCTTCATCAAATCAAAACTGATGAGTCATCAAAACATTCACCCCCCGTACAGTGTGTGTCCATCCAGACATGAGCTAATCACACCTATTTGGTTTTTTGAACCAGGCTGTAAACATGTTCATCTCTGCTGTAAAAACAGGCTTTTTAGAATGGGTGTGTATGTGACTTCCTGTGCTTCTGCAGCCAGCCTCTAGTGGACACTCCAGGAACTGCAGGATTTTTAAGGCCAGGTTTCTGCTTGTCTCTACAGCAGACGTCCACATGTGTGATAATGCTTCTTCCTGTCACTCTTTATTTCAACCAGCAGAATGATGTCATGATGTCGAGAATTATCATTCAAGTAATCGGATACTTTACGAAGGTAAAATAATATGGACAGCACATCTCTGTCTCCTTCTATTTTACAAAAGTGAAGCCAAAATACCAGCTAACTGAAGCACACATTAAACTAACCAATCAAAGGTCAGAAACTGGTTGTGAAAACGTTCTCGTCTGACGCCTTGAAGCTCGCTGCACACTGATCTGAATTCAACGAGTCGCGCCTTTTCCTGTGCTCAAACCGTTCTTCTGAAATAGCCTCCTCGGCTCACCTGTACATAGAGGTTCTTTCCCACTCGGTGGATCCGGACTCGATGGAGTCGCCCGTCTGCCAGGTTGCCGAGGGCGGGGCTGAACATGTCTGGACTCGTGTCTGTTTGAAGGTGATACCAGATCTGCAGACTCCCTGGACAGGAAGCAGAACATATTCATGTTAAACATATTCCAGTGTTGGCGGCGTTATGAGAGCCCACCGGAGGAGAGAGAGAGAGAGAGACATAGAGAGAGAGAGAGAGAGAGAGAGAGAGAGAGAGAGAGAGGAGAGACACAGAGACATAGAGAGAGAGAGAGAGAGACAGAGACATAGAGAGAGAGAGAGAGAGAGAGAGAGAGACAGAGAGAGAGAGAGAGAGAGAGAGACAGAGAGAGAGAGAGAGAGAGAGAAAGAGAAAGAGAGAGAGAGACAGAGACATAGAGAGGAGAGAGAGACAGAGGAGAGAGGACAGAGACATAGAGAGAGAGAGAGAGAGAGAGAGACGAGAGAGAGACAGAGAAGGAGAGAGAAGAGAGAAAGAGGAGAGAGAGGAAGAGAGAGAGAAGAGACAGAAGAGAAGAGAGAGCAGAGAGAGAGAGAGAGAGAGAGAGAGACAGAGAGAGAGAAAGAGAAAGAGAGAGAGAGAGACAGAGAGAGAGAGAGAGACAGAGAGAGAGACAGAGAAAGAGAGAGAGAAGAGAGAGAGAGAGAGAGAGAGAGAGAGAGACAGAGAGAGAGAGAAGAGAAGAGAGAGAGAGAGAGACAGAGAGAGAGAGAGAGACAGAGAGAGAGAGAGACAGAGAGACAGAGAGAGAGAGAGAGAGAGAAAGAGAAAGAGAGAGAGAGACAGAGACATAGAGAGAGAGAGAGACAGAGGAGAGAGACAGAGACATAGAGAGAGAGAGAGAGAGAGAGAGAGAGAGAGAGACAGAGAGAGAGAGAAAGAGAAAGAGAGAGAGAGAGAGAGAGAGACAGAGAGAGAGAGAGACAGAGAGAGAGAGAGAGAGAGAGAGAATACCTATTTACTGAAACGAGACTTCTTTATAAATAGAGTCTCTATCTAAACTTCTTCAATTGCTTTTGAGATCTCTATCTCACAGCTCCTCGCCCACACACTGAATAAGTCAATATGTGCTCCGTGTTCCTCACACACACACACACACACACACACACACACACACACACACACACACACACACACACACACACACACACACACACACACACACACACACACACACACACACACACACATCAAAGAGTCGGGGAGATATGCATAGTCAAGTGCTGCTGGGTCAATATTACAATTCCCTGTGTGTAGGTGAAGACGTGAAGGGCTTTATGTTGTGATCCATTGTGAACTCGGCGAGCGCTCGTGTAGACGGAGGTCGCGGCGTGGAGTGTCTCCTCTGCCCTTCTCGAGAGGGCGTGCAGATATAACACGGACGGGTGTATTAGGACACTGACTTACAGGAGCGCAGCGATGTCACTCAATATGACCCTACAAAGTTTGCAATGAGCTTAAAGCAGGAAACACCCGGTGAACGAAAGCGACACGTTTCCTTCTTCTCCAGACTCGAAACATGAATCTAAATCAAATCATCAAATCTTTCTTTTCTCTGATTCTTTTCAGATTTGTGATGGCAACCCCTGAAGATGTAGCGCCCGTTATCGAGTGCCCCGTTATCGAGCGTCCATTATCGAGTGTCCGTTATCGAGTGTCCGTTATCGAGCATCCGTTATTAATGAAAACAAAAAAGAAAAAGATAAACTTTATTGATCCCCGTGGGGGAAATTTGTGCATTACAGCAGCTCAAGAAAACAGGAGATGGGAATATAATTATTAAAAATAAAAACATATTTACATCAGTTAAATAAAAAAATACAATAATGGAAAATTACACAGTAACTACAGGAAAGAGTTATTGATCGAGCACCCGTTATCGAGTGCCCCGTTATTGAGCGTCCGTTATCGAGCGTCTGTTATCGAGTGCCCCGTTATCAAGTGCCCTGTTATCGAGCGTCTGTTATCGAGCACTCGTTATTGAGCGTTTGTTATCGAGCACTCGTTATTGAGCGTTTGTTATCGAGCGTCTGTTATCGAGCGTCTGTTATCGAGCGTCTGTTATCAAGCATTTGTTATCGCGTGTCCCATTATTGAGCGTGTGTTATCGAGTGCCCCGTTATTGAGCGTCTGTTATCGAGTGTCTGTTATCGAGTGCCCCGTTATTGAGTGCCCCGTAACCGAGCGCCTGTTATTGAGCACCCCGTTACCAAGCATCCGTTATCGAGCATCCGTTATCGAGCACCCGTTATGGAGCGTTCTTTATCGAGTGTCTGTTATCGAGCGTCCCGTTTTTGAGTGCCCGTTATCGAGCGCATGCTATCGAGCATCTGTTATCGAGCACCCGATATTGAGCATTCGTTATCGAGCACCCGTTATCGAGCGCCCGTTATCGAGCACCCGTTATCGAGTGCCCGTTATCAAGCGCCCGTTATCGAGCGCCTGTTATCGAGCGCCCGTTATCGAGCGCCTGTTATTGAACACCCCGTTACCGAGCGTCCGTTATGAAGCGTCCATTATCGAGCGCCCGTTATTGAGCGTTTGTTATCGAGCGCCCGTTATCGAGCGCCCGTTATCGAGCGCCCGTTATCGAGCGCCTGTTAACGAGCACCCGTTATTGAGCGTCTGTTATCAAGCGTCCATTATCGAGCGTCCGTTATCGAGTGCCCCATTATTGAGCGCCCCGTTCTCGAGCATTTGTTATCGAGCGTCCCGTTATCGAGCAGCCCGTTATTGAGCACCCCGTTATTGAGCACCCCGTTATCGAGCGTCCGTTATCGAGCGTCCGTTATCGAGTGCCCCGTTATCGAGTGTCCGTTATCGAGTGCCCCGTTATCGAGCGTCCGTTATCGAGCGTCTGTTATCAAGCGCCCGTTATTGAGCACCCCGTTATCGAGCGTCCGTTATCAAGCGCCCGTTATCAAGCGCCCGTTATCGAGCGTCCGTTATCGAGTGCCCCGTTATCGAGCGTCCGTTATCGAGTGCCCCGTTATCGAGCGTCCGTTATCAAGCGGCCGTTATCGAGCGTCCTTTATCGAGTGCCCCGTTATCGAGTGCCCCGTTATCGACCGTCCGTTATCGACCGTGCCTTATCGACCGTCCATTATCGACCGTGCGTTATCGAGTGCCCCGTAATTGACTGCCCGTTATCGGCCGCCCCGTTAACCAGCGCTATCGAGCGACCGTTATCAAGCGAGCGTTACCACACCTTCAGCTCGCTGTGAGAGGGGACAGGGTGGTTGTTGTTTTCTCTTCAGCTGCTCTTCTGTCTCTGCAGCCTTCACGTCTTAATGGCCTCCTCTCTGGGACTCAATAAATGCAGCGTACATCTTTAACACTCAATCAAATAAAACATTTGAGTCTTTTTCTTTCTTCTGCACTTTGACGAGTTCAGGTTTATTGGACGTTGAGACTCTGAATGAAGACAGCTGCAGAGGAGGAGCAGAGCAGCAGGGGTTTCATCTTTTCATTAGCCTATAATCAGTCTGCTCTAAGTCGAGGGGGCGGCGCCCGTATTATTTCCATCCTGGCAGCTGTGCAGTGAGCAGTATGATACACATGAGCTGCCTCATTTCAACAAATAAACCTGAGATTTATTAAAAACATCCTCCTGTTCAATCTGCAGCTCTCTGATTGGCCTCTCTCTGCTTTAATAAAAGACTCTGCAGGATTGTTTTTGACTTCCCTTTCTTCCCCGTTTGATCTCGGCGCGTTTTTGAACTCTCGTTGGTTCGTGGTGTGAACATAAAGTGGACAAAAAAAATCCACAGCTGAGGAGGCAAGCAGCCTGTGTAATTATGCAAGCTCCTTCGGTAACCATGGCAACACATTTGTGTGTCAGCCTATGAGTGCTGAAACATAATAAAATGAAAAGGATTAAACAAAGACGAGAGGCGTCCTTCATCACGTTCACGGTGTTCATGCAGTAACACGATCCTGTGAAGTCGAGCGTCACGCCGCGTGCACACGGGGCGCCTGTCCAGAGGTGACCACGTTCACTTTGTCTGAAAGCACTGAAAACAGCTGAGCGTGCAACTCTTCTCCTTAACGCCGTTATCTTGGGATCTCCAGTTAATTACTTTGTTATCTCCAGAAACTGAGATAATCACGCCGTTATCACGAGAAAACACAAAGGTCGTTCCATCAGAAACTTGTATAGCGTTCATCGGGGATCAGTTCACGCCGGTCTTTGTCATCGAAGAAGAAAAAAAACAGTTTCTGTCAAATTGACTAAAATGCAAAAATTAGTTTGAAGGATCTGTAACTCCTCCCCCTTCAGTCGTGAACCCTTCTGATGCTGCTGCTGACTTCCTGCATAAGACGCCGATCAGCTGCTCTGATTGGTTGACAGAACGCCGCAGGGTTTTAAACACACTAAACCAAAACATTCAATGAAATTCTCAGAGTAACAATAATCATTGAAACATTTTTCCTGGGTAAAACGCGACAGCTGATTTGATCTCTGAGCGACGGGACACGTGGCGAACGTTTGATTGATGACCCCGATGAAGCTGACCTTTCACCTCGCTCGCAGTCCGTCATATTAAATCCATAACTGTGATTTCAACGAGGGACTGACCAGAGGGCCGCATGATGTCAGCTGATTGGATGATTTCAAACAGTTCATCACTTTAACGAGCTGCAGAATGTTTGTAAACATGAATCAGCTGATCCACGTAGCTCTTTACAGTGAGAGGAAGAGAAGCTGTACAAACCGTTGTTGGCGAGGATGACGGCGATGTACTGCTGGCTGAAGGTGCTGACTGTCAGCAGCATGGCGGGCCGCTGGGACGTGACGAAGCTGAACGCCACGTCCTCTCTGGCTCGGCTGCTGCTCTCGGTGGAAACGCTGGAGGCCGGCGAGCTTCTGTTCTGCATCACTGAGAACGGCTCCTGGAAGGTGTAGGTCACCGAGGACTCCGAGTCGAAGGACACCGACACCTCTGCACACACGGGGGGACAAAAGGGGGTTTCAGCGCTGGCTGCTGTGACTCTCTCTGCAAAGGTTACTTTCTGTTCCGTTTATTCGACAGCTCGTGGCGAGAAAAGGGAATATATTAATGCAGCAGCGGCCTGGCCAGCTGGGAATCGAACCGGGGACATGCAGCTACAAGGCCATTTCACCCAAGAGACCTGGGAGGCTCAGGACTAAAAACCTGAACGTAAAGATCCTTTCCCCTCGGTTTGATTCTTAAAGTCGAAGAGATACAGGAGAGGAGCAGGAAGTGAGTGTCGCCATGGCAACAGAAACGACAGAAAACAGAGACTGAGGTTCAACACACGTCATGATGAGAGAGGGAACGATGAACAGAAACAGAACAGCCAATAGGAAGACCCTCACCCCCCCCCCCTCAAGTGGCGTGCTGCTGGGAGTCAGACGCGGGACAAGACGTCTTGTTAGCTTAGCTAGCAGGCTGAAAGAATGCGGATAAGCTAGTAGCATAAGAACATGAACGCCTTGAATATTTCTCACTCTAAAGTCGCCTCTGCTCCTCTGACTTAAAGACTATTCAGTCCTGCTCACTCTACAACAGATACGACAGAACACATCAGAAAACAGACGCAATAAATGAAACGTTTCTACTACTGAACACAGACACCAGCTAGCATGGAGAGCTAGCATGAAGAGCTAGCATGAAGAGCTAGCATGAAGAGGAGACACAGACAGCAGGATGATGAGTCGTCACACAGCTTGTGGAGAGGTGTCGGACTGTGTTGCATCAGCGTCTTGTTTCACATCGCTGCAGTCTCTCCAGTGAGAGCGCCTCGGCAGCAGCACGCTCACTGAGGCAGCTCATCATGTCTTTATTCACTCAGTGAAGAGCGCGACACTGACAGCTCGCTTTGCAAACAGTAAAGTCTCAAGTCACTTTTTAAAACGTCAAAAGTCGAAGTACAAAGCTGTTTAAAGAGCTGCCGTCCTGATTTCTCGTGTTTATCTGAGGAGAGCAGAGACTCTCACTAAACTACAATCTAAAAGAGATTCATTATCTGCAGCTTCACCAGCTGATAAAAACCAGGAGAGAGAATCCACGTTTTAGAGGACGAGCTACGAGTTAGCGCTCGCTCCCAGGCGGCTCTGACATCATCACGGGACATGTGACAGAGCGCCGCTGAAGAGACGTTTAACAACAGGAAGTAAATGTTCTGTGAAACTCGTGCAGGCTGATGTTTGCTGCACTGCAGAAAAAAAGAGAACAAACATAAATAAATATATTTATTTATTATCAGCAGAGTCCGAGCATCACGCCGCACGTTCATTATTCACACGCCGAGGAGACGTTTGGTTAACCACGATACAGAGAGAACGCCATCAACACTGAGTCTGTGTGTGTGTGTGTGTGTGTGTGTGTGTGTGTGTGTCTGTGTGTGTCTGTGTGTGTGTGTGTGTGTCTCTGTGTGTGTGTCTCTGTGTGTGTGTGTCTCTGTGTGTGTGTCTCTGTGTGTGTGTGTGTGTCTCTGTGTGTGTGTGTGTGTGTGTGTGTGTGTCTCTGTGTGTGTCTCTGTGTGTGTGTCTCTGTGTGTGTGTGTGTGTGTCTCTGTGTGTGTGTGTCTCTGTGTGTGTGTGTCTCTGTGTGTGTGTCTCTGTGTGTGTGTGTGTGTGTGTGTGTGTGTGTCTCTGTGTGTGTGTCTCTGTGTGTGTGTCTCTGTGTGTGTGTGTGTGTGTCTCTGTGTGTGTGTCTGTGTGTGTGTGTGTGTGTGTGTGTCTCTGTGTGTGTGTCTCTGTGTGTGTGTCTGTGTGTGTGCGACTCAGTCAGGTTATTAATTGCCTCTTGCATTACTCGTATTTTCTTCGCTGCGCTGGAATAACCTTCACAATGATCGATTCTTTGTTTGGAGTAATCAAAGTTAATCTTTGAATTAAATCCCGTGTGGTCGCTCGGCGCCGCTCACCTTGGTCACAGGTAGTCCCTCCGTACGCCGACTGGGAGCAGTCGCACACGTAGCCGTTGTTCTTCTCGATGCAGCGCCCTCGGTTGTGGCAGAGGCTGCTGGAGCCGCTGCAGTAACCGGGGCAACCGGAGCTCACGCCGGGCGTCAGCCGCGCTCTGTCCTCCAGGTCGAAGCTCACGCCGTTAACGCTCAGAGTCCTGATGCAGCCCAGGAAGCCACGCTGCTGGGACGCCGTTCCTCCTGACACACAAACAAACAGTTCAACGTTAAACGATCATTTAATCCTTTAAATTATTCAGCAGGTTTATAAAACATGAGTCAAATATAAATATGTTTTTACTCCAGCGCCCCCTGCAGGAACAGACGGGTGACATCACTAATATTTATAGTTGATGGAAACAACAGATAAACTCAGTCAAATGTTTACTTTATGACACCTAATTGACCCTTTGTTAAGCCACGCCCTCACCAGGAAGTGACCCCTTTGTTAAGCCACGCCCTCCTTAGTTACTGTTACTATGTTAAGACATACTGCTTGTGACAGGAGTCTGTAGTCTGACCTCCAGTCTGTGGTTATTTTGCAGAACACCAGACCGGTCTAAGCTGGTTTCTGGTCTTTCAATGAGGAAGTAATCAACAGCCCGGCTGATGTGAAACGCCGTTACAGCGTGGCGTCCACTTACAATCTGAAGAAAGCTGACGAGAGATTCATTTAGATTTTCATGATTTAGAGAATCAACAAAGAGAACTGGAGGGCTCTTTGTGTGGTTTGGTCTGATTGAGATTATTTCCTCTGTTACGATGAACGCTGCTGTCCGTCATGTCGACCTCTGACCTGCCACTTTGCATTGTGGGAAACAGGACATGAGGGAGATTAGACTTCTAATCAGAGTAATGACGTGGAAAAATAAACTATCAGAGGAGGTCTTGATATAAAATCCAGAGACAAGCCCAAGTGAAAATGCTTCTGATTCTGACACTAACTCAGAGTGATAAAGCCTGTTGATAGAAGCCAGTCAGCCTGTGTGTGTGTGTGTGTGTGTGTGTGTGTGTGTGTGTGTGTGTGTGTGTGTGTGTGTGTGTGTGTGTGTGTGTGTGTGTGTGTGTGTGTGTGTGTGTGTGTGTGTGTTTGTGTGTGTGTGAGATAAAGCATGTTGATAGAAGCCAGTCAGACGTTTTAAAGAAACCTCTCTGTGCTGTTGCTCTGTGTTTGTAAAATGTCCCGCCGTGCTGTCACTGAAAGCTAACGATCAGGACTCTCTGAGAAACTTCACATGGCTGGTTTTTTACCAGCAGAGAGAAACGACTTGAGGGCGTCCCAGAACATCAACCTGCACCCGGGGTTAATAGCATGAAAGGCAGCCACTCGCTCTGTTTGCACGCTGCTGACACAGCAGGGGGGCCGGGAGCACACAGACCCCTTCCTGAGACAAACTAAGTGCAATAACATCTGTACGTACGGCCCCATGCTGGTCGAGCAGGACCTTCATCACACGCTGCACACGGACACAGAAAAGGCTGCGATGCAGAAAAGCAGAGAATCTCTTTTTAACCGGCATCATCCATCACAGACGGAAAATAACACCTAACAAGAACTCAGAGAAATATAATCCTGATCATCTTTAACCCGACCAGCACCAGAGCCACCAGCAGAGCCATCACAACAGAACCCAAAAAACCCGATCTCCAATGAGGATCTCTGTCTTCTTAAGAGGGGTGGTTTTTGGGTTCAATTCCCCCTCAGAACAAAGTCAGTAAAGGTCCAATAATCAGATGTTCCTGAGGCGTGTTCAGAGGGATTTTGACCTCCTCCTGCTCCATCAGGAAGCAGGAAGCACAACAAAGATCACCATGGCGACAACAGTAAAACATGAAGCTGGATGGACAGAAATGTTTTTTCTCCACAGGTTGCTAACAGCTAGCCATGTTTATCTACTCTTTAGTGCCGCTTGAAGGCGTGAGATTGGCGAGCTGTGAGCGTGGAGACTCAGTGAATTAATCCGTTAGCGTGAGGCGTGCTGAGTCCGTCGTCTCGCTGCTCACCACACACGATAAGAACTGAGTTTTTTATGAATCACACTCGAGCTGCTCAGAGTTTATTTAACTTATTTATCTCCTCCAGCTTTAATTCAGTAAACACTGACATTCTGATTTCATCTTTTATTTCTGTGTTCACAAAAAGGTTGAAACTTCGTCTCTAACGACACACTGATCTTTGTTTATCAGAGCGATGAGACGTAAAGATGACATCTTTTTACATTCTCACAGAAACAATTAAATATAATAATCACTCCTTCTGAGGATGACAGAAGATTACTGCTTCCATTAGTCGCTGCGTCCCTCTGATGAATTATTCCTCAAAGTAAATGAAGCGTTAAGGCCTCAAACTGAGTCGACATGAAAGAGGACGCTCTTTTTTTTAAATGCTATCTGTGTCCCCTCCGGATGCTGGCTGTGTTATTACAGAGACATGTTGAAATTTCAGAGCGGGGAGGAGAGCTTCAGAGCCGCAGCTTTAATGCACTCCAGCTTACCGTGCAGATTTGATTTCTTTATCAAGCCGAGGACGAGCATTTAAAGACTCAGCTCTCGGTGGAGAGTGAAGCTCCGACTCAGACTGAACATCTGTGACCTCGAGCACCTGACGAAGGGCTGACAGTAAACTGTGGATTCACAAACTGACTCCCACAGTGCCTTAGACTTCAACAATCAGGAGAACAACATCTCTGGAAGTTCTGCCAGCATATGAGCGACTGGACCAGCAAGAAGACGTGCAATGACCACGCACACACAGAGAGAGACGGCGTGCACGCAAGAGCTCAACACATCGGCAGGAGCGAGACGAGAGCGAGACGAGAGCGAGCCGTTGAAGACTGAGTGGCAGAATAAGCGGAGTCAGTGACACGACATCTGTTTCAGGTGAAGCTTTTTTTAGACGCCAGGACACGAGGGCGGCGTCCGGTGACTAAATGTGGTTACACATGTTGAACACATTCCTCAAAGTTGTCACGAGTGTTTACCTGAGTTCATTCGTAGTAAAAGATGGTGCTCACGTGGAGAACAGCTCGTTTGTTATGTGCTCAAGAGAATAACAGAAGTACAGCTGCAGGCCGCGGGGTGCAGGCCGCAGGGTGCAGACGGCGCTATGACCTCAGACGTCCTGAAGTCAGCACGAGATGAAGCACGCTGGCGTTGTTTTATAGACGTTAAGTGTGTTGTAATAGTTGTGTTTATGATAGTTATTTGTTTGATTAAGTTCATTGATTTTGGATTGATGTTGCTTTGTTTAAATAAATTCTGTTATAATTTAAGAGAGCAGTTGTTTGTGATTACTGGTGCATTTGCATTGTGATATAAGCTGGGTGTGAAGGCTTTGTGTACGGATTTCACGCCTTCAATTTATTAAATATAGTTATTAATTATTAATAATATTATTAATAAATAACTAATTTGAGACTGATTTGAGTGATATTTTGGTTATTTTTCCCTGATTTCAGGGTGGTGCCCCCAGAGTTGATTAAACATAGTTTAATAACATATTTATTTATATTAATAAATAATTAAATATAATTATTAATAATATAACCAAAGTTGACTTGATAAAACCCCAACAAATGGTGCCCCGTGTGAGGCAAAGAAATGACTGATTCCCTAATGAACTGCACCAAACATTTCTCCTCAATCCCAGACACATGGACTGTCTAGCCCGTGGGTAGCCCCAAAGATCGTGACCTGCAACCCCACGAAGGGGGGATGTTGGGATCTCCATGTGTTGAAACAAAGGTCCGGCCTGTAGCCACAGAAGCCTGAGCACAAGTACTTAAATGACTCTTACTCCCAGCATGCCCTGCCCTGCAGAAACACTCCCAGCATGCGCTCTTCAACATCAAACACATGGTGTTAAGTGAAGGGTCGATAAAATCAGCCGCCTCTCATTGCTCGATCTCTTCACGTGTGGTCTCCCTACACCAGAGGATACCTCTCTTCACAAGGTTCCAGCTTCACCTGGCCTACCTCCAAGGTCTGTTTTAGGAGTTTTGGCGCAATAAGTAACTATCTGGTTCGAGCACAGAGAGATTATTTCCTATTATTCTCGTCAACGTTGGTGAATGCAACTGGACAGGAGTGCCACAGATAGCCACTGTTACCTGAAGAAGAACACACCAAGGAAAATCTACTCCTGCAACCAGAAAGCCAACAGAGCATTGCTCTTGTCTCAAATCTGACTCCTGCTGCCATCTCTTTTCATCTGCCACGGAAACCTGCCTGAATCTGTTGATTCAACAGATTGAAGACCAACCGAACCTTGAAACAGTCATCAGAAAAATGATTCCAAGTAAGGCTTTAGTCTGGGCACAGAATAGTTTAGGAAGGTTTATTTTATAACAATTGATAATTGTGCATTATTGTTGACTGAACGTCACATTCTGTTTATTATCTGCTGTAAGCTGCTGCATTTGTTTTTGTTGCTGAAGCGCCATGTTAGCCTCTATGTGTTTTCTTTCAATGCTATGCTAGTTTACTTTCAGTGAAATGCTTTCACAAACAGAAAGACCAGTGTACCTGTCGTTGAATCAAAGTCTGGCCACTTGCTTTCTGGTGTTTAAGTTATAGTTACTGAACTCAGCTCAGAGAGCTCAAGCTAAACCACACGGCTTCCTTTGTCTTTGTCCACCATTTTGTACCTACCTGACGTAGCTTCACATGGTGCTCTCATGGTGCCCTCTCTCTCTCTCTCTCTCTCTCTCCTTCAATTTATTAAATATAGTTATTAATTATTAATAATATTAGTAATTAAGTAACTAATTTGAGACTGATTTGAGTGATATTTTGGTTATTTTTCCCTGATTTCAGGGTGGTGACCCCAGAGTTGAATAAACATAGTTTAATAACATTGTTATTTATATTAATTAAATTAAATATAATTATTAATAATATAACCAAAGATAAAACCCCACCAGTGTGTACAGACTGCTGCGGGTTGAGGCGTGATGTCTCTGGTGGTCGCTCGTCCAGCCTACCTACAAACAGCTGGCTGCTGAGCCGTAAGCGAGGGTGTCCATCAGCCGGCGCCTCCAGGAAGCGGAGCGGCAGCTGGTCGACCTGCAGGGACGCCTCCTTCACGTTCCGCTCGGCCCGCACGTAGTGCCACTGTCTATCATTCAGGGGGAGGTGGGACTTCACGGACAGGAGCACCGGACCGTTACCCACATCAAAGGAGAACGCCACCACAGAGGGAGCTGCAGGACCGGGGGGATATACACACACACACACACACACACACACACACACACACACACACACACACACACACACACACACACACACACACACACACACACACACACACACACACACACACACACACACACACACACACACACACACACACACACACACACACACACACACACACACACACACACACACACACACAGAGAGGGTCAGGCTGAATGTGATATCAGGGTTTGTATCTTCTTCCTCTTTCTGATGCAATGTGATACAATGCTGCTGCTGGGAGAACTTGATGACCTGAATAGATTTATGAGGGGGCTCGGCTGACAGCTCGTCAATATTTCAGCTTGTCTCTGAAGCTGCAGTGATTCATAACGGAGAGCTCCTCCCTCAGGTTGGAGAACAAAACACAGTGTAATCAACAATTTCACAACACCTAAAATAAATGAAGTAACGTGCAGCTTGTTGAGGAGCGGCGCTCTGTGCTTATTAGATATGCTCTTTGCGCCTGAATCGCAGCGAGCGCACGTGGAAGCTGTTCTTCTTCATTGGTGTTCTTGTACACGAGTGGATCTGGAGTGTAAATATATGTGATGTGACAGTGTGAATGGATGAATCTGCTGTGTTCATTAAGGGTTTCTGCTCGACTACACGAGCGGTAACGGGACGCTCTTAACGAGCGGAGGCAGCGCGGCCATGCTGTTGACGGTGTCATTAGGATAGCATCACGCTGCGCCGCCTTGACAGCCCGCCTCTCTGGGAAATTAAACTGTCAGTTTGGATATAGCCAGTCTGAGAGAAATCCTCAGTATATATTTATGTTCATCTCTGTTCTAATGTAAGGCAGATATTTTTTCATGTTGCTGTCACGCTCCTCTGTTCTTGCTCGTCGTGTTGACTCACCGCTGAGCTCCACTCGGATGAAGTCCTTGAGGCCGAGGTTCTCCAGAAACACGCCTGAAGGAGCGCTCGTCTTGAAGTGGAAGGAGATGTCGGAGGCGAGCTCGGCCTGCAGCGTGGGGAAGTAGAGGTAGGAGGACTCCTGGTAGAAAGACGCCGCGTTCCAAATAGACTCTGCAAGAAAGGAAAGGAAAAAGAGTAGGAGGTAGGAAGGTTCCCTCGCTCCTGTTCTCACACATCTCGATCAACCAAAGGAGGTTTTTAATGCAGCGAGACATCCGATCTTTAACTCAGTGTGGACTGGTGTGATGAAACAGGAAGCAGCGAGCGGTCTTTGGAGGTCTGAATTCACACTCTCATTATTCTCTGCAGCCGATCGTCTTTCTTTATCTGTGGAATCACAACATGGCTTCCTGTTCCACTGACGGCGTTCACTCACAGGTGTGCAGGAGATCATTACACACTAAACCACACTCAGTTCTATTCTGGTAAATATTCAACCAGAT
>NC_089207.1:222111-224611 GCF_963930695.1 Labrus bergylta | reverse complement strand
TATAACGGACACAATGAGGTGGTTAACGGTTTCAACCAGTGTAAATAAGTCTCAGAGCTCCTCTTCAACATGTGTGTGAAGTTTCTTGTTCTAAATCCACTCTGATCCTGTATTTGATCATGTCTATAAACCCCTCTATTTCAGCCCTGCTCAGAACAGGCTGTTTCTGTGTCTGTACCTTTAAATATGTAAATGAGCTGTGTCTGACCACGCCCCCTCTCTGGAAGGGCTTGGGTGTCTCAGTCTTTCTCCATGTCCTATTGTTTACGGTGAGAAGGCAGACTCAGAGGGCAGAACAAACACCTAGCTGTGGGAGTGTCACCCACCTGGGGGAGGGGCTACTGCCCTTTGTGATGTCATGAAGGGAAAATCTCCAAACGGCCTGTTTGAGCACACATTTTCTGAAAAGTGGAGCAGGCAGAAGACGGAGAGGATGGACTTTTCTCATCATTGGGGGGTTTGTTGATGGACTAGAGGAACATGGTGAAGTGGATTTGGCATCATGTGACCTTTGACCTTTACCTTTATAAGAGAAGTATTTCCATTTTACTTGATAAAAATGTATTCTTTGTCACTGATGCTGTTTTTAAGGTAATAAAAAAAAAGAAAAAAAAAAGATAAACGATAACAAATCACTCAGGTGTCCTAGAATATAACATGTGGGTGGTCGGCCTATTTGTGTTTTGTTTATTGTACAGCTGGGCGTCGTGGCGGCGGTTGTTAGCGAGGCAGGGAGACTTTCTGTGTTGTTGGCTGTTGGTTGATGCTGGTGACATTTTACAAATCTTTGAGTATGTGAGGAAGTAATTCTTGTTTCCAGGCAACAGTCTGATCACCTTTCCCATCCCGATCAACATAAACTTTAAAACACTCACAACAGCAGGACAGACGGAGGAGACCTTCTCTTTCTGCTAACGATCCTGCGTTCAGTCTGAGACTCTTACTCATAGTGAAGTAACTGATTCTACATTCAGAGGGGAGCGTCCAATCAGAGAGGAGCTCCATCCCTTTTCCACCATGTTGACTTTGCATTAGAGAAAATCCCGTCTCTGCTCGGTGATTATTCACGTCAGATGTCCGGCTTACACGTCTTTACATTTCTAATAGATTCTTTAATTGAGGTCAAGTCCGGCTGCCCGACCAATCAGAGCAGTGAGGAGGACTGAAAGCACCAGACAGGCAGGAGGAGCGGGCGCCGCTCTCCTCGCCCTCCTCCTCTCCTCGCCCTCCTCCTCTCCTCGCTCTCCTCCTCTCCTCCTCCTCGCTCTCCTCCTCCTCGCTCTCCTCGCTCTCCTCGCTCTCCTCGCTCTCCTCTTCCTCCTCCTCGCTCTCCTCGCTCTCCTCTTCCTCCTCCTCGCTCTCCTCGCTCTCCTCCTCTCCTCCTCTCCTCGCTCTCCTCGCTCTCCTCCTCCTCCTCGCTCTCCTCCTCTCCTCCTCTCCTCGCTCTCCTCGCTCTCCTCCTCTCCTTGCTCTCCTCGCTCTCCTCCTCTCCTCCTCTCCTCGCTCTCCTCGCTCTCCTCCTCTCCTTGCTCTCCTCGCTCTCCTCCTCTCCTCGCTCTCCTCGCTCTCCTCGCTCTCCTCCTCTCCTTGCTCTCCTCGCTCTCCTCCTCTCCTTGCTCTCCTCGCTCTCCTCGCTCTCCTCCTCTCCTCGCTCTCCTCCTCTCCTCGCTCTCCTCGCTCTCCTCGCTCTCCTCCTCTCTCTCCCTCCTCCTCTCCTCTTCCTCCTCCTCGCTCTCCTCGCTCTCCTCCTCTCCTCTCCTCGCTCTCCTCCTCCTCCTCTCCCTCCTCCTCTTCCTCTTCCTCCTCCTCGCTCTCCTCGCTCTCCTCCTCTCCTCTCCTCGCTCTCCTCCTCCTCCTCTCCCTCCTCCTCTTCCTCTTCCTCCTCCTCGCTCTCCTCGCTCTCCTCCTCTCCTCTCCTCGCTCTCCTCCTCCTCCTCTCCCTCCTCCTCTTCCTCTTCCTCCTCCTCGCTCTCCTCTCCTCGCTCTCCTCCTCTCCTCCTCCTCTTCCTCTTCCTCCTCCTCGCTCTCCTCTCCTCGCCCTCCTCCTCTTCCTCCTCCTCCTCCTCTCCTCCTCTTCCTCCTCTCCCTCCTCCTCTTCCTCCTCCTCCTCCTCGCTCTCCTCTCCTCGCCCTCCTCCTCTCCTCTCCCTCCTCCTCTTCCTCTTCCTCCTCCTCGCTCTCCTCTCCTCGCTCTCCTCCTCTCCCTCCTCCTCTTCCTCTTCCTCCTCCTCGCTCTCCTCTCCTCGCCCTCCTCCTCTTCCTCCTCCTCTTCCTCCTCTTCCTCCTCTCCCTCCTCCTCTTCCTCCTCCTCCTCCTCGCTCTCCTCTCCTCGCCCTCCTCCTCTCCTCTCCCTCCTCCTCTTCCTCTTCCTCCTCCTCGCTCTCCTCTCCTCGCCCTCCTCCTCTTCCTCCTCCTCTCCTCCTCTTCCTCCTCCTCGTCTGTAACATCAGTGCTACATTAACCTTGAGGAGGACGAGGAGGAGGACGGAGCGGTTGAGAAG